>NC_060169.1:16365630-16368344 GCF_021292245.1 Micropterus dolomieu
TTATCTAAAGATATAGTTTCCCTTGATGGCATCGCCCTGGCCTCCAGCACCACCGTGAGGAATCTTGGAGTTATCTTTGATCAGGACATGTCGTTTAAGTCTCACATTAAGCAAATTTCAAGGACCGCCTTTTTTCACCAACGGAATATTGCGAAAATCAGAAATATCCTGTCTAAAAATTATGCAGAAAAACTAGTCCATGCATTTGTTACTGCTAGGCTGGATTACTGCAATTCTTTATTATCAGGCTGCTCGAAAAAGTCCATTAAGACTTTTCAGCTGATCCAGAATGCTGCAGCACGTGTTCTGACAAGAACCAGGAAAAGAGATCACATTTCTCCTGTCTTAGCTTCTCTACATTGATTCCAGTAAAATCCAGAATAGAATTTAAAATCATTCTTCTTACCTACAAAGCTCTTAATGGTCAGGCACCATCTTATCTTAAAGAGCTCATAGTACCTTACTACCCCACCAGAGCACTGCGCTCCCAGAATGCAGGGTTACTTGTGGTTCCTAGAGTCTCCAAAAGTAGAATGGGAGCCAGAGCGTTCAGCTATCAAGCTCCTCTCCTGTGGAACCAGGTTCCAGTTTGGGTTCAGGAGGCAGACACCATCTCCACATTTAAGAGTAGTTAAGACTTTCCTCTTTGATAAAGCTTATAGTTAGGGCTGGCTCAGGTGAGTCCTGAACCATCCCTTAGTTATGCTGCTATAGGCCTACACTGCCGGGGGACTTCCCATGATGCACTGAGCTCCTCTCTCCTCTACTTTCTCTCCCTCTGTATACAACCTCATCCCATTATTGCATGTTACTAACTCAACTTCTCCCCTTTCCGGTAGTTTTGTGCTTTCTCGTCCCTCTCCTCTCTTCTCCTATCACTTCCTGCAGGTGTTTCTGGCTCTGGAGCTGTGGAGTCTGGATCTGTGGTTGCGGGTCGCCTGCTGCCCCCGTGTTCCTGCTCGACACCCTCTGCTACAACAACTATTGTTACTAGTCCTATTGTTATTATTGTTATTATAATCATTGATTATCAACACTACTTTAAATATCTGTACCATTTTTCATTTAGTCTATAGCAACATCACCTTTACTGTCTGTACCTCTGTGTGTGTATATTGTGTAGGCTGCCTCCCTCCCCTCTCTCTCTCTCTCTCCTTCCATCCCTCTCTCTTTCTCTCTGTTCCCCTATTGTCCTCCCTCTCTCTCTCCTTCACCCCCAACCGGTCGCTGCCCACCCTGAGCCATGGTTCTGCTTGAGGTTTCTGCCTCTTAAAAGGAAGTTTTTCCTTGCCTCTGTCGCCTAGTGCTTGCTCTTGGTGGGAATTGTTGGGCTTCTGCAAATAACATCACAGAGTATGGTCTAGACCTGCTCTTTTATGAAAAGCGCTGTGAGATAACGGTTGTTGTGATTTGGCGCTATATAAATAAAATTGAATTGAAAATTTAGGATATCAGGACATCTGGATTTGAAAATCAGTACATTAGAAGTTCACACAGGCACAAGAGACCAGTCTGTGAGGACTACAACTATTTTGTCAGCTATTATTTAAGAGTGTCCCAAGCCAGAATACCAAATGTTTTTTTACTCAATAAAAACAATAATAGCTTGGATTCTGTACCAAAGTACTGCACATGCTAAGAATACGGACACAGGGCTTTACAGTAGAGTTTATCAGTTATAAATTAACAATGTGCTGGTCATTGTTGATGTGAGAAACGTTTTTAAAAATGTACCCCGACTCATCGTTAGCAATTAATAGTCTGCTGTCATTGAAAAATGCCCTGTTTATTTTGTTAAACTGGAAACATTAACAGGTAGGTCACACTTTGTTCTGCTGCTGGCATTGTCGCATTGTTTTATGTCAGGGTGTTAAGTTTGGAGGATTTTAGTTTGACCTGGTCGAATCGAATAACCCTGCTACCAAAAATGCCCCTATTTGCAGGAAGTAACCCAACTTTCAACTTTTGCCTCACCCCTACCTCACAGCACAGTGTCTTGGTCAAGCTATCCCACAAATCCGTGCTTTACAAATATTGGCACTCTGGTTTTATTGTAACTTCTGTTAAATGGGATCTGGTTATAGGACTAAGCTTTATATGACTGCAGCCCTGTACTCACGGGTCAAAGACTTCCCAGTCTTCCTCATAGGATGCCTCTGGTGGTACTGCGGTGGGAGGTGAGTCCACATATGCCATATCTGGACTGGAGCCTGGAGCTCGGACCACAATAAGAACAACATGAGAAACAGGAACGAAATAGCAAGATATGATGAGCCAACAGTTTTCATTTACTTTATTATTACCTTAAAATGAAATAAAACATGGTTTCAGATCCGTGAGATCTTAGCTGCAGTATCTACCTGTGAGGGGCGGAAGGTCAGCATCAGCAACGAGCTCTCCCTCCACCGCTGTGGGAGACCCCTCGGGGATGTGGGGAGGTCGCAGAGGTGGCAGCTGTGATACACTAGAGTAGAAGTTAGTGGTGGCACACAGCTCCTGTGTGGATGTGGCTGTGCTTGTGGGCATCTCCACAGCCTGCTCTATGT
Source organism: Micropterus dolomieu (assembly GCF_021292245.1). NCBI lineage: Eukaryota > Metazoa > Chordata > Actinopteri > Centrarchiformes > Centrarchidae > Micropterus > Micropterus dolomieu. Next base: position 16,368,177 of record NC_060169.1, read on the forward strand.
CCAGCTGCTTGACTATCTCCTCAGCCTCCAACGCCTGGTCTGGAGAGTCTGAACCAGAAGAAGCTAAAAAACAAATACAAAAAAAAAAAAAAAAAAAAAAAAAAAAAAAGACATTTTAGCTGTGTACTATCCTGACATAACGTACCCTAAAGACATACAGTAAGTGAG
>NC_060169.1:16368364-16409226 GCF_021292245.1 Micropterus dolomieu
AAAAAAAAAAAAAAAAAAAAAAAAAAAAAAAAAAAAAAAAAAAAAAAAAAAAAAAAAAAAAAAAAAAAAGACATTTTAGCTGTGTACTATCCTGACATAACGTACCCTAAAGACATACAGTAAGTGAGTGAACAGAAGAAAAACCAAATCAATATTTGGTGTGACCACGCTTTGCCTTCAAAACAGCATCAAATCTTCTAGGTACACTTGCACAAAGTTAGGTTTTTGTAGGCATAACGTCACATGTATGATTGAACAATTTAAGCTAACAGTTTCTACTGATTATAAATTCAATATGTAGGTTGAAACATCATGCTTACATCACTTCGCAAGTGGAAGATGTCCACCAGTGCTATCAGCTCAGAACAACTATGGATGAAAACACGGGAACTGGGGTGGAGAAAAATGGCAGCTGGTGCTCTGGACTGAGTAGTCAAAATTTGAAATATTGGGCTGCAGCAGAAGGCAGTCTGTTCGCTGAAGGGCTGGAGAACGATAAAAAAATGAGTGTCTGCAACAGGGAAGCATGGTAGAGTTTCCTTGCAAGTTTGGGGCTGCTTTTCTGCAAACGAAGTTGGGGATTTGGTCAGAATAAATGGATTCCTCAATGCTGAGAAGTACAGCCAGATACTTATCCATCATGCAACACAATCAGGGAGACATCTGATTGGCCCCAAATTTATTCTGCAGCATGACAATGACCCCAAATATAGAGCGAGTCTTTTAGAATTATCTTCAGCGTAAAGAAGAAAAAGGAGTCATGCAAGTGATGGTATGGGCCCCACAGGGCCCTGATGGACTGTGGGTAGTTCTCCAAGATGTCTGGGCCAACCTACCTGCCGAGGTCCTTCAAAAACTATGTGCAAGTTTACCTAGAAGAAGTGATGCTATTTTGAGGACAAATGGTTGTCGCACCAAATACGGATTTGATTTTCATTTTTTCTTCTGTTCACTACTCAAAGACTTTGCATTTCGTAATTAATAACTATAATCTATTAACATGTCTATTTTCAAAAGCATTCTTAAATTACAGCATTTTTTCACACCAGCCTAAGACATTTGCACAGAACTGTACACCATGATACAAGAAAAAAAGCACTGCATACTATTTAATACAGTGGTGCAACATCAGAATAGAAGTATGAATGTGTAAAAAAGAAACTTAGTGGTGGAGCTTTACATGTACTGCAGGCCAATATGGGTGACTCACAAATTCAGTCCACCAAATTTTACACAGTTGGGGCTGTCACGATAACCGCACAATTGAAATACCGCACTATTGGTCAAGCCTGATGTGAAGGATGGCAATGTTCATACTTTACACTTCAGTGCGTGTTAAATGAGTAAATTGGGTTGTGGGTTGCTGCGGTATGTAAATTTACTTGATAGACATGCCCATAGTCTTTCTTGTTATCTGCGCTTAAGGTAACAATATAGCTAATGTTACATATGAAAGAGACACTGTCAAACTACAAAAATGAGTTTGCTTGCCAATGTTGCTGACTAACACCCAGCAGCCAGTTTGCTCCGACCATAAAGCTGATGTTAGCGGCTCGCTGTGCAGTGAGGTGAGATGGGTGAGATCCACAGACACTCTTACTCGGCTATATGGCACCAAATTACTTCATTGATGAAAAATGCAATAATACCGCATACCGCACTGTTGAGCCCCAACACATTGCAGCGGGGGAAATTACTTCACTGTGACAGCCCTACTCATAATACACAGTCTCTGTCTACGGTGTTAGCCATGAATCAAACTGGTTGCTTCAGCTTACCATTTTTAGCTGGTGAGAAGAAGTTGAAAACAGGGGAGAAGATGGTCCCAAGAAGGGTGGTTCTGGGAGGGCTGGTGGCCACCTCAACAGCCGTCGTCTCCTCCAGACTGCCGTTCGGCTTCTCTTTACTCCTGTCATGATTGGTGGCTTCTGGAGGGGTGAAGTAACAGGTTTTAGGAGAAGAAAAAAAAAATAAAAAGACTAGTGATTAGTCTTTTTCATTGTGCCACTCACGTCCATTGAGGGAGCCTCTCCTGCCAACCCTGCTGATAGTCTTGCGGGGGGTGTTGGTGTTTGGGGTGGTGGAGGTGATCAGGTTGTTGTCCACATCACAGTGGAGGCGCGTCTTCTTGGCTGGGCTCTCCTGCTGCACCTTAAGGAGACCAGACGTCATGCAGTGAAAAAGTTATTTAATAAAAAAAGGCAAAGTGTTTTTTTTAAACTACTAAGAGCCTATAAACTCAAAATTTTGGTCTGTCTCTGATGAAAGTAAGACAACTGTGAAAGAAACGTAGTGAAATCTGTGTCAATCCAAAATGGTGGTCCTAGATCACACTGTGAGACACATTCACAAATAGCCAAATGAAAACTTGACCAAAGACAGAATTCTGAAAGAGACAGAGATGTGTATCTTCTGCTTTGACCTATATCAAATCTACCAATCGGAACACGGCATGAAATAAAGCAGAACACGCCGACTGACAACTTTTATGCTGTATTTTGAATTGAAGTGTAAGTGTGAGCAAAAAAAAAAAAGTTTAATGATATGGCTTGTTGTTTTTCCTTCTGTATTTTCAAAACATGAGTGGTATTTTTTTTTCCTTCTCTACTTCATGGCACTACGATTCACCAGACATCCCTCGCACGATCTGAACTGCCTCAAAATAGATATCACACACACTTTGTCACAGATTGCAAACCCATACTACTATACCTATCGTGCATGCTGTGTCAGTCAATGAACCTACCAGATCACTGTTATCATATAGTATATAGAGACCATAAGACATCAAAAAAATAAAAATAAAAAATACAGATAGGCAGAAAAAACTGAAGTAGCTACAAGTCTTACATTAAGATTTAATGAGGAAATGCAGGAACCACAAAGTGATAATCATCATGTAAAAACATCAAAAATAAAACCCATGTCTTTCCATAGGAAAAGCAAGTTGACTTTTCCACTTGTTTCTACATCCTGTCCCTGCACACCAACTCTGTGAGCAAGAAGCTAAAATTAGAGCCCAGTCCTCAGACAAGCTGCTGCATTCCACCAAACGGTTCACGGGAAACATGACACTGTGCACCAAGAAACACTGTATTTAACTCAGCGACCTGTAGAGCACAGTGCTAAATACAGTTTGAAAAACAGAGAAGTGCCAAAAAGCTCAGGCGACACAGTTAAACCAAATACACTGAGAGGAGGCGGGAAACCTCAGCTACAATATTTCAATGCTCCAAGAAGGGGCGCTACGCTCGCGTTTGAATTGAACTCAATTAAAAACCTGGATCATTTGATGTGATTATAGAAGTAGTTACCTTAACAGCATTTCCTCTGATGAACTTCTTGATGGTCGAGAACAAGCCCCTCCCTCCACTAGTAGGAGTGTCCTCTTCTACTTCTGAATGCCTCCTCTTGGTACGGGATGGGCGGCTCGCCAGACTGGGGTTGGGCTGCTGAGACGCCTTACGCATTCTCAGCCTCATTGTTTTTAGCAGTCACATGTAAGGCTGGTTAAAAAAGTCAGACATGGGGAAAGACAGCAGATACAGAAAGAGACACAGAAAATCAAAATGTACAGTCAGAAACCCATTTAAGCAAATACCCAACTGTTAAGGTGGACACAGGTTGTTCTAGCGGTCTCAACTGTTTTAACTTTCAAAATGGATAAGTCAGTGGGTGTATCCATCTGTAATGGGGTAATACTGGCGCATTTTCTACCAACATCTGGATGCATTCAAGATCCCATTTCACTTACATCACGGCAGCCACAGCTGGCTTTACTTCCATTCGTACAGTATAAAAAAATAAAAAACCACACACAAAATAAACTATTACCGAGGATCTTAATATACACGCACACACTCAAACACTCCCTTATATTAGCTGTGTACATACAAGAATGATGATTAGGTCGAGACAACAAAATACTGTAACTGAAAAAACTGTAGACGTGGTCAAAGATTTTTTAAATGTACACAATCTGAACTGAAACTTATCTGAAGGAAATACACTCCTTAATCTTGAGAGTTGAGGGATTTAATTGGTTGCGTTGTTCACAAGTATGCACGGGAAAAACTTAAAAACTATTCACAGTGAACATGAATTGTCAGTCAAGCATGCCAGCCCCTTGCGCTTACGTAACAGCAGCTGGCTGAAAATGTGTCCGACAATATCCCCAACCTGTCAGTAACCCTAAACACGTAATAGCAACCACTCAATCTCTACTGTGCATCTCGTACTGTAAATCCCTTTACTACATCTGCTTTACATTTACACAGTGGTGTATTCATGAACACACCAGGACGTGTAAATATTGTTGTATGCGCACACAAAAACACCAACAGCATCAGAGTACATCATAACATTAAAGTCGCAGGCAGGCAGGCAGGCAGGCAGGCAGGCAGGCAGGCAGGAGAAGTAGGTTGAGCCGGGAAAGTTGTGACAGCTCAGAGTATCAAATAAATGAGCAGATCTAGACAGTGAACTTGCATGAATGCCAGTGTACTAGTATGAGAAGGAATTACTCCCTGATTTTATTATAGCATCCAACTTATCACTCACATCAAAACATTTTTAAATTTGGGGGTGCTACCGAAGAACGTCGGCTACACTGGAACGTCTATGAAAAGCCACTGGGCTTTAACATCTATGTGAAAATGTCTTTCTTTGGCTGCGTTTTTCAGAGATTAGATTAACAGAATAAATGCCAGTGCCTCTATGGAAAGCAAACACTCATGTCCATCATAATAATACAACAAAGTATACAGGATATTTTTTCTACCACTGCACCACCGCCACTTGTGGTGGCACTGCAAAGATGCTGATCTTGAGTGCAACCTTGGGCCACTGTACTACTACTGTAGAAGAGGACCTCTCTTGTTGTGTTTGAGATTCTGTAAATTATTTTACACCCCAACATACATACAATACTGGCACTCACTTCTTAATACATAAATTAATGTTATCTGAACTACAACAGTTATATTATCTTGCCCAAGTTACATTGTACAGTTTATAATAACTTGCCTCTTACCTACTAAAACTCTACTTCCTTTCAATTATATGATGTAATACAGGAAATAATATTTAGCACCACAATGATATACTCCTTTTTTGAGACAGAATTTTCTTTAGCAAAAACAGTGGATGGACAAAAGAGCAGGAAAACTTCAAAAGCCTTGAAGTAAATATTTTGGCCGAGTGTTTATTTCTTGTTGAGATGGTCAGGTGTGCCAATATTCAAAAAATATTTCAAGCCGCAGTATCAAGTGTTGTTGAGCAAATCCTAAAATCTCACAGGTTTCCCAATATTAAAGTCTCCCTGTGACAACTACTTGTCTTTGGTAATGCAAGGCATGTGTGTGTATACTCAATGGCTTTAAACTTGTCACATTACATAGTTTTGAAACTGATGCACCAACAGTTCAAGCGGTTACTATTTGGCTTCCTGAGCCAATACATTTTCCTGAAACCTCATGAGAAAAACTGACAGATGCTGCAAATTGGCATTCTTCCTGAATCTGAGATGAGATTTCCCCTGTGATGTGATTGACTAAAGTCTATCATATATGGAATTTTTTCATGTGTTGTTCCTGGAGATGATACATTATTCCTCTTAGTCTTTCTTGTTGTTATCTGCTCTTATGCTTTGCATGTGTTGGTATAAACACATCAGGTTTCCCTATTGTTGCCAAAATAAACATAAATATCAAGTGCCTGTTACATTTACTGTATGACCAAACCTCGCCATGGCTCGCATGGCAACACCACCATAGCTCGTAAACTTAAATATTTCAAGGCAATCGCTATTAACCAAGGATCCAGCACATAGCTATGTACGAGCAAGTGAGCGGGAAATAAGAACATGCATGCCACTGAGACTGTATGAGCGGGCTAGTAAACGCTAGCCATGGACAACACAGTGGAGGCCCTTCCGCCAGCCAGTCCACTGCAAAACACATATGAACACATCTGAAGCTAAGGTTAGCTAACTGGCTTAAGAAGTCGCTAAAGCAAATATAAATGAAACAAATACAATATAGGCAGACGACACATCTGAAGCCCAAAATCAACGTTTGTAAAAGTTGCACTAACGTTTAATAAACACGACTACCAAGCTCTGCCGCTAACTCTATTGAGCTAAGGCGACCTAAACGAACTACAAGAGACCGTCCGTTAACCTAACGCGTCAGGGGTTACGAAGGTGTGCAACACAGCTTAACTAAGTACAGTTTGTTTGGTCACTCTCAGGTTTTACACGTTACACTGATAACGTCAATACAAATCGGCTTTCAAGGTAGGTTCCAGGTAAGTTAACGTTAGCATTTCAACAAGGCAAGCCCAAACAGGCTAACTTACCGTTAGCAAGCCATTGCGGCATCGTAAGTTGAGCGAAATAATGTTAAATGATTAACTAAAGTACTAAGTAACATGCATGGCATTTGCTGAGTGGTTTGATTCGATTGTCTCCTCTAATTGTGTACCTTGTTAACATTTGCGGTGTTTGACAGTGAAACTCAGACATCGTTAATCAAAACAGCTAGGTTAGCTAATGTTACCACGATAACGTTGTTTAAATTACGTTTAAATCCAGTCAACGTTATCTTTCACCAACAACAATGCAGTTGATAGAATTTCAATAATCAATGGTACGGTAACGTTACATGCACACGTCCAGCTCAACACCCATTGGAAGTATATTAAATGGAAAAGACGGTGTTGGCTAATGTAACGTTACACCTAACGTTAGCGAAGTTCTGTTGGGGAATGCCAATTTGGACGTTAGCGTCAATGCAAGCTAAAAACGTTAGCTAAGGTTAGCTGTTCATTGTTCAAACGAGATGTTAACAGTTACAATTTGTATGATTATTGTTCTAGCGAGCATTTTTTGAATGGATTAGTTGCAAAGAGTACAAGGAACCTAAATTGGCAAAGGTTAAGACGTCTAAGTCAGGTCCGTGGTAGGCCGTGTTTTAGCTTCCCGTAGCTATTGATGTTAGCACAGCTAGCTTAGCGTTAACCCTACATAGCTTTCTTGAAAAACTGCTTCGGGCTAACAGATGTGCATAGGCAGGGAAGGGAATATTTATCCTGTCGTTAGCCAAACATTACATAAACCCCAAGCCAAATTACACAAATGCACGGACACGGTTGGTTTACGTTATCGACTTACTTTATGGTGATCCGCAGTATCTGGAGATAACGACTCAAGGCCGATTAACCATCACAACAGAGCCGGTGGTTGTTTTCGTGATCAGAGCAGACTTTCACTGTATATCTACCCAAGGGCCGTCTCCGAAATGACACATCGTTGTGATACCAGGCGCCATTTCCCGCCTCTGCTCAGTCTCTCGAAGGCAGATACCCGTATGGGACACAGACACACCCCCTTACCTCTCAAAAACACCAGCCAGTCTGCAGCGAAGACTACCACTTTCCTTTTTCTCCCCTCACGGCTTTCATAAAGGGAGGACTGCACGTCTTTGTGGTTCTTCTTTTACAAGCAAGTAGTAAATGACGGAATATTCAAACAATTAATCGGACACTTGTGAATATCTGGCTGTAACGTTATATACTCAGATGTTACAATTATGAATTGAAGGCATATAGGCGCTTGACAGACTTCTTAACATTAAAAGCTGCATCACCCAAGTAATCCACTCACTACTGAGGACAAATGATCACTTCTACATCTACATAAGACTCTTAAGCATTCTGACAACTGAAAATGACATGAAGCATCACCTTTAATAAAATTAAATTACATTCAATGTGCCTTTCCATGAGAAATCAATTTTCCTGGCTGCACAAACAGAACTGATTTCATGTTCACGGATTTCCCTAAAGATGAGGAATTAGGTTTCCTCAGTACAAATGGTAACAGTTCATCTACATTATGTACAAGAGACCTCATTAATGGAAGCATGTGTACAGTCAGTCACTTCCATATGTACTTTGTTAAGCTTTGCAAACTGTGGATCCTAAAATCACTAAGTATTGCTTAAGCATCAGTATTTTGCTCAGTTGGATTATTAATAAAAAAGGTTCAAATGCATGCAATGGCATCATTTAAAAAAAGAGAATGAGAAGCACATTTGAGTGTCTGTCACAAAGAAAATTAAATGATTTAATAGGCCATAAGCAAAGTCCTTGGCATTTGTGATGCATTCCCCTCCTGTAAATTAAAAAAAATGTAAGTCTTCCATGTAAGAGTCCCAAAATTATGTTAGAAAGGCAGAATGCCGAATTAGTCCCATTGATAAACATCTCTGGTGAAGAGATTGTTTATATCAAGCAACCAACCTGAAAAGAAAAGTAGCAAAAACAAAACATGGTTCGACCTTGAAGTTCAGATGCGAGTCAAGAGGGCTCCTTTAGACCACTTCATTATGAACTGAGGCAGTTATCAAATAACAAAACTCAACAGTCAAGGAACATCTCTACTGTCATAACTTATGCCCATCAGCAAATCAACAGCAGCACAGGAAAATGCCATGATTTTTTTCCTTTGTATTATTTTACGTTATTCAGAATTAATTCATTAGTTGCAATGTCAGTTTTTAAAGTAGTCCATGACATTGGAGAATGCACTCTAAAAATTCTTAAACATATTGATGTTCAAACTATTTTGTTAAGAAAGACTTGGTTGTAGAGGAAGGTCTGATTATTTTTAATGAGTTAGGCTGTACGAGTTCCCTTTCAAAGAATGTCAATGGCTTGATGTCTCTTCCCATAATCCACAGCCCGGTCTCCCTGCATGTCTCGATCATCATCATCTGTGGGGAAAAGAATGCAACACATTAGAGATAAAGTAATAAACAATACACTGAATTAAGTTAACCATACTCCATTATAACATAAAAAAAAAACATTTTTTATCACATATGAATGATCTTAACTGTCTTAATGTCCTCGCTATCAGTCCAATTACATCAATACTTTTATTCCGATCTGTGTACATCCATAAAAATAACACACAGTGCAGTCATGAAGTATGAGAATTTATGTTTTTCATTGTTTGGGAAATACTTCAGCACACTGAATTTGAAATGAAATAATGATTCAAGATTAAAGTGCCGACTTTCTGCTTTAATGGTGTTTGAGGATGCTTATGACCATCTTGTGTGAACAGTGTAGGACTCGCAACCTGTTCCCCAGATTTAATAAAAAATGTGTTACTGTAGAAGAAATTTCCATCAAATTTTGGCAAAAAAACACTTCCTTCATCTATCTAGCATTTCATTAGCTTCCATGTTGATCGTTAAAATAACAAGGACACCCTAGATTTTGAATGGAAATCAGAGATTGTATACAAACCGTTTAACACATAAATGACAAATCACAGCCAAACTCTTAACATGACAAAACTTTTTTCGAGACGGATGAAAACAAAACTAGTATTCTCCAAACACAGTATAAATACTAACATTCACAAATCAGAAATTCATGGTAGGAAACAACAACAAAGAAAAGAATGTGGGCATGCATTTCAATATTTCAAGGAGAACACAGACACATTCACAAACACAGTGAGCTATATTTATCTACTGGTCTAGATGTGGGTCAGATGTTTGGTGGGCACAGACAGGTGGTATAGCTAAAAAGAAGCACAGGCAGGAGCGAAAATACTAGATGGCAATTGAATTACTCTCACAGAACCGTAAGTTCCTGGGTCAAGTTTTTTGCTAAGATTGTTACTGTGTCTATACAGGAAAAAAAATGCCTGACACAATTGAGTTACTCATCCTGAACTGCATACATAGCAGTCCTGCTTTGACCCTGAAGACGTTTGTGTCATCATTCTTAAATATCGGTAGTTTAGTATGTCTTCAAGGACCAAACTCAGGGTACTGTGAGCTACTCTTAACTGTCAGGACAAATGCAGGGGAGGGGGGGGGGAGCAGCAGGACAGGGGTGGAGGGAAGGAGCAAGGTAGGGAATGGTGGATACACATCTGGACAGGCAATCCAGTCCCCCAGCCTGGCTCACCTTGGACGTCTTCCTCCCCACCATCACCATCCTCTTCCTCATTGTAGGCCAGCTCGGCCTGCTTGTCGGCCTCATACTCACCCACGTTCCCATCATCCCCATTGTAGTCCGCTAGCTTAGAGCCGTGTTGCGGATCTACTGGGGACTCGTTCTCATCAAAGAACCGGCCTGCAGGAGGCAGAGAAGGGCCTCATCAGGAAGGGAGGGAAGCGAAGGCAGTTGTAGGGAGAGAGGGCGGAATTGGTGAAATACTGCATAATGAATGCATGAAGGAATAGGTGATCGCATGAAGAGGATGACAAAAGATAAGGAAGATGAGGTGAAGGGATGGTGGCAGATGCTAATTAGAAGACAGACATTGTTAAAGCAGAGAGCTGAGTTGAAACAAATGGGGTTCCCTTATAATGGGGGAGAGTCTGGAAAGCATTGAGTGCTAATTGAGTTACCGGTTTAATCATCTGTACAGTGTTTCGTGTTTTTGTGGGTACTGTGAAAAGTCTTGATTAAACTCGAGGGTAACTGTTAAAGCCATAGACACAGGAAGTATCGTGTTTCATTCTAACATGTTGTCCCCCTTTATTAACGTGTACTAATCACAAACACCTCCATTCAATGCAGTTTCAGATACAGAGGCAGGATTGAACTTGTTCTATATTCTATAATAAACTAGTAGTTGACATGTGTTCAAATATAGGAAGTGTAAAATAAAAGCAAGAAGTTGAGTTATTTACTGGGTACTGTCGATATGAACAAGTCACAGTGTAACGGTGACATTTTCCAATCTTATGAATTTCGACAATATTTTTCAATGTCTTACTTGCTTTTAACATTAAACGGACATTTTTATTGTTACAGGTGGCCAAACTAGAGACATTTCAATTAAACAAGCACAAATTGTGTAAAAGTCAAAATGACTTGATCGGAGGTTTCTGAAATTGATAATCAGAAAAACTGGTCATTAAAAAACTCCTCAACTCCGTTCCTGTCTAGCCTCCTAAAGATTTGAGATGGCAGTAATGATCACGAAAGGACTGGGTGGGGACTTGAGATGCACTGAGTCAGTCAGTGTCTTTGGGCTGCTAGTGTCTGGTGAGCAACAGACACTTCCAGAAATGAGACATCTGGTGGGTGTCGGGTGTTAATTTGCCATAATAGGATGCAAGTATAAAGAGATCAGAGGCAGAAGATTAGAAGAAAACCAAATGAAGACATGCACTGAATACAGTCAGTGTTGTAAGAGGGTGACGTGGATGTGAAGGGAGATGACAGAATAGAACAAAACAGAGGAGGAGGAGGGAGAAACACCAGCAGAGCAGAAGCCAGGCAGCAGGAAAGGATCATCTGAGAGCCAGGTGTGTGTCATTTGTCTCCTGCCCTCTGCGACCGAGCCCTGTCTCTGCTCCCTGACAGTGCTCCTACCCATATTCAGACATGACTTTCCAACAGATACTCAGTTAGAAATTCTAACTTTCATGAAAATGTAGAAGTAGGGGTGTAACCAGGTAGCAATGGGCAAAATTCATACCGATGGCATAACACCAAATTGTGTTTTACTCTGTGTTGACACACATTACAGACTGCTGCGAGGCAGCAGCTAAGCACAAAGACGAAGTTAACAAGAACAACTGTAAGTATACTTCTTTTTCATGTTATATTTTCCCCCGCCCCTTCAAAGTCAATCAACAGGTTATTAATAAAAAAAACAACACCATATCCCTTGCAAAGTACAGTATTGCCTTTAGTGCCGGGTTTGGAACTCACTTTGGCGGTGGTGTACTGGCTCTGCTGCAACTTGGTCTTTGGCGTGGTGAGGCTGGATGGGGTTGGGCACCTGGGCTGGGTTGGGAGGCAGAGGAATCCCCTTCACGTGTTCGTTGTCAATCTTGACATTATCAGGAGCTGGCAATAACAAAAAGACTTAGGTTCTGCTGTATGTTTGTCCAAAATCACACATCAAAAGGCCCAAAATTGTTTTGTGGTATAACAACTTTGTTATACCACAGTAAAGTGGCAATAGATTCAGTAAAAGAAACATCATTGAAAACAAATAGCCTGATAACTAATTATCACATGCCTATAGGTTCAAAAGACAGACGATAATCATTAATACAAATTATATGGATACTGTGCATTCTATACCTTGAAGTTGTCTTTGCTGCTCTCCCAGTTCGTCTGCCTTGATACCTGCCTTGTTGTCTTCTTCAAACACTACCGGTCTGTCTGCCTGTTTGATGATGCCTGGGGGTGCAACCACTGCTGCTCGGCCCTCCACTCTGTCCTGCTGGAGCCTGGGCTGGTCCAGGGACAGGCCCTGGCCCCCAGGGCCATCCGCTGCCCCGACTCCGGGTCCAGCACCAGCTCCCACAACCCCATCAGGGACGTCATCATGCTTCTGAGTGATGGCTGGTTTCTTCAAGGCTGTAGATAAATGGAGTGGCAAAGTGAGAAAGCTCGGACAGTATGATAACTTTGGTGGATTTCTTTTCATTTGCCGCAAGGACAGAAATACAGAAGGCATTTGGAGCCACAACTCCAGAAAAGCAGGGGATTTTTTTGACATCACATTTAGTTATATATATATTATAATATAAACACACATATATGGTGGCATTTCCTGATCTTGCCACAGCGCTATGTACAGTAGTGATTGAGAGTCCCATCTGTAGTCCATTGGTTAGTTATTTTTATCCAGTTTCTGTTTCAACTTTCAACAGTTTTTTAATTGGTAAACTGACATGTCTGTAGTTTAATTCTCTCAGCCTTGGCTTTTTATAGTCCTCTCAACGAGTTGCAGGTTTAAAATCATAAGGCAACAAATGTATTTGAGTCCATATTTAAAACCTAATTGGCCTATACACTATTATTGTTTTACTTGATCTTGCTCTGCCCATAAAAAACCTAAAAAAAAATTCTTGAAAGTTGAGGTCCTCTGCTTACCAAATTGCACATCATCGATTTTTCCCACCTCACTGTCTTCTATACCGGGCATGCCAGCGTCACTGCCAGGCTTCCCCATCTCTTCTGTAACAGAGCAGAAGGAATGTGTCTTAGGTGGTGGATTGGTGGACATTAAAATAGTTTGCCGAGTTCCCTGTTACACATTTACATAAACAGGAATAACATGCACAGGAAACTAACAGAGTGTAATTACACATCAGTTACATTTCTGCAAGGTTTATATGAGGTGCATGTGCATTTTCTTAGCGTGTGCATAGCAACAAAAGGAAGAACAGTCAAGACAGTATAAGCTTTGGTTATAGAAAGTCACACCCACTGTACCTTTTAAATCTGGACTGTCGTGCCCATGAGTGGCCACCGTATGGCGCTCTCCAACCATCCTCACACCAGGCGCTCCCTCTGCATGTCTACCTGCCACTACATTCTTTTGGCCGTCCATCATACTCTGAAGAATTATAAACGGTGAATCAGAAAAACGGTGAATCAGAAAAAAGGAGCATATGAGAAAACAAAAAGAAGACACTGCTTAATGAATGGTGATGCTTTAACAGGAAGAGACAAAGAGGGGAATTTCTGGAGTTTGGCTGCTACTATCTGTACATCTGTATTAAAAATCCAAGTGTAATGAATAAATGCTACAGTGCTGAATAAAAGTAATCAGGATTCAGGATTTTATCAATACTAACCTGTCTTAGCTTCGATGCTTCTTCCTCCAAGGTCTTTTTCGTTTCTTCATACTCTTCTTTTAGTTGTGCAATTTGACGTCCACACTGTAAACTAGTTAACACATATTCCTCATAAATTTCACCCGCATAATCTAGGATTCCTTCTAACCATACTATAAAACTGATTTGGGCAAAGAGGCAAAACTTTTTTTTGGCAAAACTGAGTTATGTATAAATCTATTCTAGAAGCCCTATAACACCCAATATGAGTGAAATATCAATGAGGTTATATCAGCCTTATAGAGAGGCAAGAGAGAATAGGAAATTAAGACAATCAATTAGCTTGTATCATATGACTAGTGACTATTCACGTGAAAAAACAATAACTGTCATAATAATGGATAATTTTAGAAGCAAAAATTCACATTTTGATCATGTCACGGTTCTTCTAAAATGAGGGAAAAAAACGCAGTCATTAAGGCTGACAGGAAGTTCTGAAGATTTAACATACCTCTCATACTCCAGTTTTCTTTCCAAGGTGGTGCTATTTTTCTTTACTTCTCTCAGCTGCTCTTCCTGTTTCATGAACTCCTGCTTGAGATCCTTTAGCTGCTCTGTTTGCAGAAACACACATACACACAATATTTTGAAGATTTAGTGTCTGTTCAAGGAACACTAACACTTCATGAGGAGACTTTCAATAATTACACATCTATTGAGATATTTTTAACACATAGGTGTTTACTGTTATATATTTTTTATTAATTTAACTATAAATTGATTTGTTCTTTTGTATTTTCCTTGAAGCTTTGGCAATACTGTTCTATTAACATTCATGCCAATAAAGAAAATTTGAATTGAATTGAGAGAGTGAGCCCTCTGCTGGCAAGACATGGATTAAGTCCTACCTTTAAGCCTCTGGATTTCTGTCATTTGGGCTGTGACATCACCTAGTAGCTTCACCTGTACAGAAGACAAAGGGAAAAAAACAGTTTCAGGAATCTTATCAGCTGAGGGAGAGCTACATACATTTTGACTCCTATAAACGTAGAACTGGTTCAAGAAAAGTTTATTAAGAGTTGCCCTGCTAAATCATAAGCCTAAACTATGCAAAAGGTTATCCAATTACTATACAGTTGCACAGTTAGCACCAGGAAAATCAGCATGAACAGGTTCGTCTTGTTTTTCTGTGTAACAAGGCTTCACAGCACAAACAGATGGCACCCAGTGTGACATTTTAGTTAGTTACTGCCACGAGACAGTTCTTGCAAAACCAGTATGAGGTGCTAGACAGACAACTCAATGCATGGTTGCTGATCTCAAGCTGAGAAATAATGTCATAGGATTTATACTGCTAATGGGAAAATGAAGCATCTCACTCACTTTTCTTAGGCACTTTACTAACACTGAGTGAGCAGGAAAGTAGAAATCCCTGAACACTGTAATGCAATCCAATAGAACAGCTCTGTAATAACCAGGGCTGATGTGAAACTTAAATCTGTACCTGCAGCATGCACTGATGCAATATTATTAACTGAAACTGTGGGCTGCTCTTTATTTTGAGTTTTAATAAAACTCACAGTTGTATGTAGACACTCTTGAAGGGAGGACAGGAGCAAGCAAGCTAAGAAGGGAGGTGGAGGGGAAGGAAACTTGGACCTTGGACTTGTGATACCCACAATCTTTACAGTGCCAACACCCAATCCCTGTAGGTTTGAAATGTGGCTGTGTAAAAAGTTGTAGTTTCGTCCTTCATAAAATGTCTTTATCTAAAATACTAATGAAGACAGACACAATGTCTGGTGGGGGTTCAAGGGAGAAAAATACCACAGAAAAGAAAGCACATTTAACCATATTGTGGCATAACAATGACTCTTTGTCACTGAGCACATGAATGGACAGTGGTGAAGTGAATTATGCCGCAGGAGGAGTTTGAGAGGCTTCTCTGGATTATGCTGTTTTGAATCAGTTATAAATGACTGAGACAGAGGGCGGCAAGAAAAGAGTTGACAGGAAGTACACTGTCAACTGTTGTCAAGACCAAAGCTTCATCCTGTCACTCTGTCCAAGTGGTTAATGGCCTCCCCAACCTGCTAAAATTGGCTGTATAAACAACAACACGGCCATACTGCTTACAGAAGAACTATAAGCTTGCATGATTCATTCTTGCAACTAATGGGTACACAGCTACAGTTAAGGCTCAACTGTTACTATTTTCTCTGCATTGCAGGCCTTTCACTGCATGTTCCATGTCCTGCTCTGTTGAAACAGGGTTGGGCTGTTGACAAAAGAAAGGAGTGGAACAACTGATATACCTTGACGTTGATTACGGAAACTATAGCGCTTTGAATCCTCTTAATTCCACACGTTTCCATCTGTACTCGCCTCAACGACAAGAAAAACATCCACGCTCTGGCTTTTTAGATCTCTTATACAAAGATGGTTTTCTGTGTCAAACAATTAAAGCTGCCAACAGGGATTTAGATATCAAAAATGAAGCATGCACATTTGGAATAAAAACATAAAATAGTCCGTAAAACATGTCAGTTTGTAGGAGATTAGACACAGCCAGCACAGCAGGCGACTAAACAGAAAGCTAACTGTTACAGGGCCATTTTTTTGCTATGATTTGATTTGGACACAGACTCTGGGATTTGGCTCATAAACACAGTGTGTGGATGGTCAGCGGGAGAAAAGTTTCAGAATAATGAAAAATGTCCCCATTAGGCTGACGAGTGACTCTTGTTGATTTATCCATCTATGATTTCTTTATACAAACCTTATCCACTAAGCATGTATACCCATTATGTATGTATGCATGGCCCATTACAAGCAGTGCTCTCTTATTGGTTACTAAGTAACTCCACTCAAGCAGCTGGGAGGAAGTGAGATGTGCTTTGGTCAAGGACAGCTCATCAGCAAATGAATTGCAACTAACAACCTTCCTCCTGATATTCCTGCAGATTATCTTGCAAATATACTGTTTCTGAAGTGCACAAGTCAGTTATCATCAGTGGGTAGTGGTAAGTTTACCAATTCAGAATCTAACTTTTTCTCACAATAGGTGAGAAAATAGCTGCCAGTGACATTGTAGACAGGAAAAAAGCCATCTTCTACTTCTAATGAAAATTATGTGTCCCAGTTAAGTTCTCCTGGATGGAGACCATAACATTACACCCCACATGGGATAAAGACAAGCAACAAATGACAACAAAAAAGAACCCCCCCCCCCGTTGTCTAAACGTCTCCCATGGCACACCGATTTTCAGAGACAAGAGCCTTGTGGAGCACACAGACAGGCCACTCAGTGAATACATTAAGCCCCACAAACAAGTACAAAGGTCCCAATGAAATGAAACAATAAAACATCTAAAATGCACTATAAAGTTTACTTCCATTTGTTGTTCTTTGTGAATGCAATAATGAATTGATGTCTTGAATTTAAACCTATTAAGTATAGAGAGATAGGTAGGAGTAATGTAGGGCTTTGTGGGTTTGTGAAGAGCAAAACAATCGAGCAAACTGGCTCATTTTTGTCGACTATACATCAGTATTGTGAGGAATTAATGTGGACTCCCATCAGCTCAGCTCATAATTTAGACAAGGGGATCAACCATCAGCACATACAGCTAAAAGTAGGTACATCTGTAGTGTAAAGCATGAAGCCTTAACCAATGCACACAGACATCCATTATCTAAACGATAAAGTCATCCACAAGTGGCTTAGTTGCACGGGTACAGTGAAACACCATTACCCTTATTTCTTCAAAAGTATACAGGGACATGAGCTTTGATTTAGAAAAACACTACATTGGTGGTGCAGAAAGGTCAAAGCGGTTGAGGTGGATGAAACTGTGTGTGGATGAATGAGCTCCCTGCCTTGGACAAGTTGCATCTATTATCTGCCCCTTGGTAACACAGACTACTCAAGATAAACTACTGCCCTCTTCACAATGACTCGAACACCTTTCCTCTTTAAAGCAGATAAAAATGAGCTGAAACCCTGTCTCCCTCCATCATGAGCTGTGCAAGCTTCCAATACATCTTCCTCTGTCTGGTATAGAGTAAGGAGATTACAGACACATTATGTAGATATCGTGATCAAACTACATAATCTGTGAAAACTTTAATTGGACAGATTTTCAGTAAATACAGAACCAGATATTGCTGCTATACCTTTTCATCAGTGCACTTTTTGATGAGCGCCTCTCGGGCCTGCAGCTTGCCCTCCAGGACGCTGTAGTCTCCATCCTTCTGGTCGATCTGCTTCCTGTGCGTGTCCACCTGCACCATCAGCTCCGAGTTCCGCTTCTCCAGCCGGCTCCGCGCTGCGTCCGTGCGCTTCACCTGCGTCTGTGCCTCCGCCAGCTCATCCAGCAAGCGGCCGTGCTTGTTGGACACTGTCCAGTAGTTGAAAGACAGTATGGCGATGATCACCATCAAAAAGATGAGGATGAAGGACGGGAGGCGGCCTCCCCGTCGGTTTGCACCAAACCCAACCATTTCAAAAACAAAAAGTGTAACGTTATTTCAGGTTGTTTACCGCAACCTCCAGAGCTCAGTGAGAGTATCCTCCCGCTGTACAACACATCCGTCTACGTGACATGCCGCGTATGTGCGACAACCGTTCAGAAATACAAACACTGCAAAGAAAATCATGAATGTTCAAGACGTTTCTACATTTCTACTGGTCTTTTCTCTCCTTCCGCACACGGTGCATCTTCTCTTCTACTCGTCCAATGTCAGTCGGTTAGATGAAATACGCCCGCTGGGACGTGGCCTAGCTCAGCTGGCAACGTTAAACACAGCAGCGAGACTAGACGTGGACAGCTATACGGAACCGTGGCACTGAGGAGAGCAAATACAAATCATACAGCCAGCTATATGACGCTAGCCTTCAGCTATTTCTTTTTCATGGTTCTCTGGTAGGCCATGTAGGACTGCATATACGGGCGTTTAGAGCTCCTTTAATCACATAACCACCGTCAGACAAGAACAGTGATGATTTTCAAATCCGAATTGACGTTAACGTTGGCTCCTATTTACGGCTAACCACTTCACGCTTAGCTAGCAACGGTAAGCGCGAGGACACAATTAGCTACTGCCAGAACAAGTATCGTCTCTTCTTGCGGAGCACGGAACAGATCCTGGTAATATAACTAACCGAATCGTAACAAACACTACGGACACAGGCTTTGTATCACAATGTCCACGAATCGCTGCCTACCAAACATAATGTCTGCACCGCGTGAAGCTGGCTGTAATCAGTCAGCGTGACTTCCGCTTGAGCGCAGATACATTTCAAAATAAATTGAGCGCTTAGTCGCATAAAGAAAGCGTGGCTCATCTGTTGCTGGAATTGCTTGTAGTGTTGGTTGGCGCCTGTAAGCACTTTGTGGGCTGTAGACTTTTAAGGTCTACACGTATGATGAACGATTTGGATACTGCAATACTGCGAGTAGTGCACAAATGCCGGAAGCGCGCGGCTGAATGGAACAACACTTTACAGTTATAATGAAATAAGGATTTCAGATTTAATTATTAGTTCATATTTTGGATATTAAAGTGTTGCAGATCAGTCTTAAAAACAAAATCCTACAAATGTATTAGTACGACAGTTTTTCTAATAAATATATTCAGTCCATTAAAACCTCTTCTCATTAACAGGTTTATTCAGAAACCTGAAGAAAGTCCGGTGTGTTCACTCAAACACTAATTTTTTGTTTGCCAATGACTGAAGATAAAATGTGTGTTAAAAAAACAAAACAAGTTTTTTTAGCACAAAATGAAAAAGCTACACTAGGAAACAACTTTTGGGGCCACAAACTAATTCTAACCATAAGCCTATCTCCATGTAATCTCATGTCATGTACAGTTAAAGATTACTAGCCGTATGATTGCTGATTCATTTCCTAAATAATTATTATTTGTCAGCAGTCTGGAGGGGTTTTGTGCAGTGAGTAACTGGAAAATCATAGGTAGGTCAACCTATGTATGCACCAAGTAAATCCGGTAAGGACTGCCTTGATCCTTTCCAATTCTTTAAGTTGCTTTGAAACTGAAATGTTTCCAAACATCTGTTACAACTCACATATAGTTCAAATTAATATTCACCATAAGATAATTCACTTAAAATGACTCACTCTGCCTTTTTAACTTTGGTCTAACTGCTGAAAGAATTGCAGTCAGTCACAAGCATTACAAATGTAGGTAATTCTGCAAGGAGACAGTAGACTCTTACTAACCTTGACTAAAAGAAATATCACTGCGTATTTATTTGAACAATACCAACTATAACATCATTAACACAAATCAAATGCAAATATTAATAGCTTCAACAGACTGGTATTTATTGCAAGGCTATCATTTTCCAGTGTTTCTATTATTTTTGCCAGACTTGGTTGAGGTGACCAGATGTTTAAAATGCTAATGCCTGCACATGATCCCGACACATTCAATGGGAAAAAAAGAACACAAACCACAAGATATAAACTCATACTTTATTGTAACACTGATAAGAATTGTAACACAATGAGGTAAGTTAAATAATCCACATCTGTGATGTTCTTTAACCAGCGGCACCACAAAATATTCACCACCCTATCAGTAACAGTTCCACAAAGTCTGCAAACAATGGCTAGTAATGCCCGGTCAGTTTACAGTTTAATACAAACATATTTCTTTCCATTTCTTATGACAAGAGGATTACTGATAATACAGTTTTTCAGTTCCAGATCCAAACGTACCAGCTGTGTATTAGTTTCTTTTTTAAGAGATGAAACTCTGTAGAAAAGATCCCCTGAGGGAGAAACATCCTTTTGTTTTTCTGATGAGAAAGAAGCCACTACAGACACTGGCAGGCTCAGTGTGAGTTTGCTACCATTTCTGCTGATGACTTGGCACGGCCTCACAGGGCACTGAGAGATTCGGCATGAGACCATGTCAGTATGCCTGTGCTGCAGTTACACTGTGAAGATAAATGATCTTTCATTAATAATAGACATCTGCTGCACAGCAGAGCATGGCTGCAACACCAGCACCCTGAAATGCCCCCAGAGTTTTGATCCAAGTCCTTGTTGGGAGAGTGGTCAGAGAATGGTTTCTTTGCACTCAAGGCTTTGTTCAGAGGAGGGGGAATCCAGTGGGTTGATGGAGGCGCTGGTTATCTGTGGGAGGTGTTTTGGACGGCGCATGGAAGGGGATGAACTCAAAGCACCGCAGCTCTGAAGGTGAAGATCCTCGTGGCCATGCTTCCTGGAACTGCCAATGGTGCGCTGGGTCATCACCTGTGCAACACATACCCAGGAATGAAAGAGAGAGACACGTTGCTCGATGTTATTAAATAGTTATTGAACTGAGCTGAAATACACTTATTGAATCAATACAACTCCCCAACAAAGGTCAGCAACATTTATATGTAAAATTCTAATTAATGAATTAAAGGTGGGATATGTGATTCTAATTCAATACACGTCTTTTTGTCAAATTAAGCGACTATCTCCTCACGGTCCGCTGCCTGTCCTTTCTGTGCGTGCTGTATGAAAATCCGGAGTTTGTACTCAGCCCTGGCTCTGTAAATGGGAAACAAACAAAGTGGCTTGGAACAAGCAACAATATTTTAGCTGTTGCAGCCATGATTTGACAATACTTGCTGTGTTGTTGTTTGCTCTATATCATGATATTTGTCATGGTATTGGATTTCTCCAGAATGGCATACCCCACCTTTAAACTGCATTTTATAATATGTCAAAGTGCACAGTGGCAGCTGTGACTGTGGAAGTAGAGCTGGTTGCCCACTAATGGCAGGGTTGGCGGTTTCGATTCCTAGCTCCACCTCTCCTAATGTCCTTGTGCTAGACACTGAACCTCAAGTTGCTCAAAATTGGCAGGGCCAGCACCCATCATGTGTGAGTGTGAGCGAGGGGCAATTTGTAAAGTACTTTATTCATTAAGGTAGAAAAGACCTGCATAAGTGCAGCTCTAAAAAAGAATAACATATCATTGACAACCTTTTCCACTGCTATTGTAATTTTGCTGTATCCATTACAAAGCAAGGCCAACTTACTTGCCATAAATGGAGCTAGCTATACTGTGAAGGTTATACTCATTATCCAAAGGTTCAGTCCACTTCATCGACACCCAGACCACCTCAATTCATCTAATACTGGAGCAAGTTTTGGTTCAGCGTTATCTAATAATTGTGTAATATGCATGTTAACATGCAGTTGGCTAACGTACGTATTTTACCTGATCTATGACATTGGCACTAAAAATGGCCTCCTCCATGTGTTTCTCATCCGATTTGATGACACACTTGATGTTGTTAACAACCTGCTGGACTTCAGGAGGCAGACTGCAGCTCGAATGTTCCAGGAACTTGGCCACCAGTATTTTGGTGTCTTTGTACATCTTCAGGTCAGCGAGGGAGTGTGGGCGTTCGTGGGAGGAGTGTGTGTGCATGGCTCGTGGTTTAAGGTGGATATCAACTTTCCTGCCCTCCTTTTGCTGCTTCCTGACACATATGTGACTGGGTTTTGCTCCAACAGCATCTGTTGAAACGCCTGTTGGCTCTGAAGATAAGACGAAGAAGAACTGTCAAAACACATGAAATCATATACATCACGATGAAACACATTGTTATTATCAGCTTAGTTAAAATGGGCTCAGGCTTTTTTTTAAATTTTCTGAAACCATTAAAGAATACTTAATGTTTCAGTTTATCTCAACATTTTAAATGTTTTTTACCGTACAGTGACTGTGTATTTGTTTCAATTAAGTTAGATTCACAGTTTTTCCTTCAAGTCTGATTGCTTTACAAAATGGGATGTGAATGCTGTTAAGCAGCAGATGACCCACCATTACATGAATTCACAGTTACCTTGCTCTGGTGATGTATGAGTTGAATCTTCAGCAGCAGGGTTATTTGCAGAAGTGCAGCTCACATTTTCTCCTGCAGAGGGAGACAAGAAACTTACTTAGTGGTTGCTAGTGAGTGATCCACTTATTCTGCTTATTGACAATGGAAGGCTGTAGGGCTGCCACCAATGATTAATCTTATTATCAATGGATCAGCCGATTTTTTTCCTTGTTTAATTGATTAGTTGTTTAGTCTATAAAATGTCAGAAAGTAGCACAAATTTCTTGTCAGATCAAATCAGATTCAAACCAAGTCAGAAACCTTATGATTCCAAAGAATCTGGAACCAAACAATGTTTGGACCTTTTTGCTTGAAAAATGACTCAATAATGATGCATCAGCTGACTAATTGTTTAAGCTCTAAAAGGCTGATCACTCTAGTGATGCTTAGATAGAGTATTTAAGCTGCAGTGTAAGTCTTGTGTAACATTTTTGCCACACTCACTTGCTGTCGTAGATGAGCAGGAGATAGGGTCACTGGTGGAACGGACAATGCGTGCCAGTTTGCGGTACCTCCTGGCTGCTCGAAACACCCGAGGCCTCTCTGAGGGTGAGAAGCCACTTTGGGCTGAGGTAGAGGGGGGCTGTGATGTGGAGGAGGATGACCAAACACTGAAGCACAGCCTGGGGCCACGTGGCCTGCTAGGAGGGGAAGGGGAAGGAGAAGGAGCCAAGGGGCTGATGCCTGAAGTTCCACCAGAGGAGGCCACAGAGGTGGGGGAGCAAGGCTGAGGTGGCGGAGGGAGAGTGACGGGGAGAGTGAGCTTCCGGCTCATCATTCGTGCTTTAATGAGGGAGTGAGTTGATGCTTTAGGTGGCTCCTCTGGTAAATGTTTGGCTGATGCAAGCTCGTCACATATGTGCATTGCAGCCCTGAGTTCTTCACATGGATGTGTGTTGTCCGTGGAATCCTCCTGGTCCATGTTGCTGTAGTTTTCTGAGGACCAGTCCGGAGAGCGTTCCAGAGACTCCTGGGTGTGTGAAGACTCACTGTATCCTGTATCATTGGGGCGAACGTCAGTGTTAGGCAGGCCACGATGGCGTGTACAAAGTTCCAGGCTGGTGCAGCTTCCATCAATGGGGGCAGTGTGGAGCATGCCATAGGGAGAGGAGTCAGAGCCCTGGACCTCCAGGGAGCACAAGTCCTCTGAGGAGCATGTCTGGTCCTGATCAGCCACCTCAGACACCATCAGTGATGCACTGTCCACCGAGGCTGAACAAATGGGAGAAAATATCATCAGCATGACTACTAGTAGACAAAAACATTCGACAATCCTCTGCAGTGTTCACTGATCCAGCTGTCTTTACCCTGAGTGCTGAGTCCTGCAGTAGTGTTTCTCTCACACAGACTGGATTCAGTGGCTTGTTGCTCTATGCTGGTGGTAACCTGTAAAGAGGAAAATATCACAGCCCTGTTTGAATAAAAAGTAGCATAAAAGCAGCTGTGTGGCACCTAACACTCAACAACACAGTTTAGTCTGTAGAGGGCTCTGTAAGACCATAACACACTGAACAGAAATGTCTCAGCTAAGAAGGTAGGTGTACCAGTGGAGAAAACTACTGTATAATGTAGAGTTGAATAAGAATCTTTAACTAGATTCACTCATATGCTTTAAAGGTACAATATGACATACATACATTCAAACAACTTCACATCATGCGGAGTCTTAAGCTTGAAATCATCAGTTGAGTTTCTTCTGCCATCTGACTGTTCTCTCACACAATCAATCTGTCACTGCCTGTTTCCATTAGTTATTTACAGCAACCACTGCTAATCTATTGCAGGTGAGAAAACCTACTGCAGATTCCTATTTGAAGTACACTATTAAAAATGGGTGTGGAGAGAGCTACGGCTTTAGCACGTAAAATGGCAACAAGGGATTAAAAGCCTAAGGTGTTAAATGATGCTGAGAATATAATGGAAGGTAAAAGGATGTGCTTCCACATTATAAAGTTATTTTTAGCTATGAACAATGAGATGTAGCTGAAAAAGCTCTGATCAGACAGTTCAACATGACAGTCAAGGGACACCGCCTCAGTAAGTCTGGAACAGCTGACTATACACTGGCTGTGTATTTTTTCCTTAAATACTTGACAGGCATCATCTACAAAAATGCAGTCATAAGATGAACACAGTAGCAATGCCATTTCGCATTGAGTTTTTGAGTAAAATTTGGTCTATGATATCATATTATTCACATTTAGCTGATCTGATGCTCAGTGGAAGGCTGTTCCAGACCCGAGGAGCAAGTGCTGCAAAGGCTTGATCACCATTTGTTTTCACCCTGGACTATAAGCCTGTTCGGACAGTATCATTCAGAGTTATGTATGTGATTAAAATAATTTTAAAATGGATTATAAAAGAAAATTGTGTGTCATGTGTGAGAATCACTTTGTTTTGGTCAATAATCTAGCTGTTGAGTTTGTAACAATTTGGAGCAGCTCCATAGTTCAATTGTTTAGGCAAGTAAATGAGCAAATACACAGTAACTGAAGCGGGAGGCTATAAGAGCATGTGTAGTTATCTCTGTGTTAATGAAGGACAGAAGTGATTTAATCTAATTTTGGAGATATTCCTCAGTTGATAAAAACACAATTGGAAAAAGTTAGGGGATAACCTTAGTCATTCGGATTCTGGGAACAATGAATCTCTGTACAAAATTTCGTGGCAATCCATCCGCTATTTGTTGATATATTTCAGTCTGAACCACTGAAAGAAAAGAGTGGAGCCATATCCGCTTCCTTTTCACATTGTACCAATATTTCAGTGCTGTACAAAGTTTTCTGTTGCACTTCTCAGAAATGTTAGATGTTGAGTTACGCAGCCATTTTTCATGCTGCCATCATGGCTGGCTTTAACCACACTTGCCATTGATGCCACTATTTTGAGTCACTGTTTGAAATCCATTTGAGTGGCCAGACTGAGAGACAACTCCTGTTATAATCAACCAACAAACTACAGTGTGTGAATCTGATTTGCAAAAACTGGATTTCAAAGATTTTATTTACTCAATTGCTTGAAAATCTAAATGTGTGGAGTGGAGGGTGAAGCTAAATTCTTCAAGCTACTTGACTGTTACCTGCAGACCTTACTTGCAGACAATGTTAGTCAGTTGTTCAGCCCCCCACTTCAGTCCAGAGTGAAATATATCAACAAATAGTGGATGGATTGCTATGAAATTTTGGGCAGACATTCATGTTCTTCAAAATTTTAATGACTTTGGTGATTCCCTTTTTTGTCTAGCATGAGGCTGACTTGTGTTTTTTAGTAAAATATCTCAACACTATTGGTTGATGGATTGTCATTAAATTAGTTTCAGCCAATCATGTCCTCCTCAGGATGAATGTCATCTAATCATAAGGTCTGTTTTTTTTGTTTATGACCAAATACCTGCAAAACATGACATTCCCTTTAGCCTCAGCTGCACTTTGTGTTTAATGCTAATTAGTAAATCTTAGAATGCTAACACATATAACATGCTTCCTGTGACCTAAGATGGTGAAAATCATAAACATTATAGGCTACCTGCTAAACATCAACATGTTAGCAATTGTAAGATTGTTAGCATGCTGATGTTAGCATTTAGCTCAAAGTATTGATGTGCCACAGTACAGTCTCACAGAGCTGCTAGCATGGCTGTTGACTCACTACTGCACATATGTAAAATATATGTAGCCTATACATATATACATATGTTTATATGTAAGTTTAAAGAAGTTAACTGACTTGTGGATTGGTTTGCTCTCTTTAAAAACAGAGAAATTAATGTCATGTCCCAGGCCCAGTTGCCTCTTGAGACAGTGTTGTTTTAAGGGATGAGCGGGCAGATACTTCTCACCTGGCTGGCAGGGGTCTGCCCCACTATAGACTCATACGGAGGAGGCAGGTCAGTTGGGTACAGTGTCCCTGGGCTGTTGATGGGTACCCCATAGATGGCACTGAAGGGAGAATGGGGGAAGTCCAAGTGCAGGCCTCTGTCAGGGGCATAACAGAACAGTTTCAACCAAACAATAAACAACAAAACCTAAAAATCCAAATCGTACTTCGAACAACCAAAGATCCAAAGAGTGGAGAGTACATTAAGTCAGTCACACATATCCATTTTATCTCAGTCAAAAATACAGTAGGCAATATTGTCCATTAAAACATTAAGATAGAAAGGATGAAAAAAATATCCTCTTGTCCCCGACACTCCAATCCAGACGATATATACAGGTAGTGTAATATTCCGTGTGCGCCACCACTGATTAATATGGTGCCAATCAGGAATAAGCAGCCATGCACGCAGCCATATCTTTTAATTACAACACCATTCTCCTCTAAAGTGCCAGAGCATGAAATACAACCTGAGAGTTTCCACCAATCATCCGATGCGTGATGATGTCATGACACATCCCTGGCCCTGGGCAGGGACACCATAAATGCTTCTTCTGCCTTGTTGATATTTATGGCATAATTGACAAACAGATGTGGCTTCCTGCCAAATGGCTACATCAACAGCACTCTCTCTCTCTGGCAAGACAGAGAAAGTAGAGGGAGTGATGAGGGAGGGGACAGCCCATTGGTCACAACAGCTGAGAAGCACTGATGTCGCAGCTGCTTAACGGAGGGAGATGCTCTGATCTGACCATGGATGATAATATTACAAGTGATGGTCACAGCCAGATGGTAAACAGACACCATTGCTGCTTTATATGATGGATTTGGATTTGTCATTGCTTTTGGCATCTGTATATTCACCATCTCACAGGAGATTCTAGGTGTTTAGGGTAGTCTCTCCAAAAACTTTCCTCTGCTTGACCGACCAACCCTATGATCAATATTTCATAGGGACCTCCAATATCTGATTTGTTTCAGGTCTCTGTGGAGAGGGAGGTAGGTAGTTACAGGAAATAGTTATAGGCAAAAAATGAATCCTGAAGATTCTTAAATATGTCTGCTATTATGTAAAACTGGAAACTTTAATAAAAGCAAGTGCTCACTTCCCACTCATTCCTCTTGCAGATATTAATGCAATTCAAGGAGGGGGCACTGAGCCATGTACAATATCCTGAACAACTGATATCTTTTTGAAACCAGCAGAATCCTACTTTTAGTGCCTATTGGCATTTTGAGATAGGTCTCTATATCAATACGACTTTTCTATAGGTTCCACAAATCTATGTGAATAAAAGTAAAATCCCAGGAACAGTGCCCAATGTATTCCTAAGGAGAACATGCAGCGCCGCTGACTTGATACCCAATTTGAGTAGCTGCCCTCTGGGAGATGCGTTATGTTGCCTTTGGCAAAAGAAAAATATTTACACATTTCCCACTACAATCAGTAATTTACCAATTTACTCACTGTAATTAATCTGCAGTTTTTGTTTCACTTAATATAACAAACATTACTACATGTGTGGATTGCACTGAACTTTGAATATAACTGATCAGTGATTGTTGTTTGTCTGTACACAAAGATTTGATGTCACAAATATCATTAATGTGTTCTTTTCCACCATGGTGAACAATATAGCTGAATTGTATTGTTTTGTGTTGTACTGTAACAAGAACCGAATTTATGGAAGAATTTAGAGTTGGGGGATTGCCAAAGTATTTGGGACTACAAGGCAGTTATACATCTATAAAGGGGGGTGGATTTCTAAGTAGACTATTGTGCATAATTACACTATCTTGGACTTTGGACTATATTTGTTAGCAAATTACAATTTTATTGTGTATTCCCATAAAGTATAGATACACTGGTACCACAGTTTGGGAAGCACTGAGCACTTTGTTTTAGTACAGAGAAACAAATGTGATGCTGATGGGTAGTATTTTGCCTCTCACCTCTGTCCATCCATTGAGGGGGTGCAGGTGTACTCTGGGGGGTAGTATGGTGGTGGGGGAATGGGAGGAATAAACTCATCAAAGTCCAGTGTTTGGTGGAGGATGGTTCCATGGGGGGTCATGCAGTCAGCATTTAGGGCTCTCGCTCTGTGCGGCATAAACTGAAACACAGCATAAAAACATCCATTATCAGGTCTTTATTACACATGGTACTTTGTTGTTTATTCAGACAATAATTTATCCAGGGAGATGTGGATAAGCAAATGTGTCTTTTCACAGCACCTCTCCACTGCATTTACATGTATTCACATCCACGTGCTGTTGGTCACTGAACAAGCTTTACTGCAGCAGCTGCAAGTCTAGTGCCTTGCTCAGTGGCACCTCAACAGCACCTCTGAAAGCACTGCTCATTTACTTTCCTCACTCAGACATTTCTAAGTGGGACAGCTTTCCAGTCACACACACAGTCAGTCTGCTGTTTTAATCTCCAGGCTGCCACTGCTATTGACTTGACTAAATTTACTGAGCTAAATAAAAGGTTAACACCTCTTGTGGTAAATGGGAAACGAGGCCACTCTTACAAACTCTGCGAGACTGTTAGAGATAAGACACTGTGCTTTTTCCCTTTTATTTTCTACGGTTTGATTTGTCTTTTTCTATTTTAGCTTATCGTTATCTTCTATTTTATTTTGTTTTACTCCTAAAAACCTATTCATGAGTAACTTTTTATTATGTCGTTTTAGATTGCATTTCTTTTATATCTTTTCTTATTGTCTTTCCTTGTATGTAATGTAAAGCATTTGAATTGCCTTCTGGATGAATGGTGCCATACAAATAAACTTGACTTCTTTCTGTGTCGTGTGCATGTCTGCTTTTTATCAAATAAAATATTTACATATATTATATTAAATATTTTCTGTTTTCATACATTTATGTAAAAATTTATCATTATTATTAATTAATCATTAAGTAAATCTCACCCGTCACAGGTCTAGACAGTAAGATGCTCTGAGAATGACGTGTCCATAGTTTTGATAATCTGAAAATAGGGCACTGAAGCAGGGACCACTGTTAATTAAGTCCTTATGTCAACTTGAGAAGGAGGTTTCAGTCCCATTTTTAATTGGTGTATAGTTGAAACAGCTTCGGGTAAATTTATTTTTATCTTCTTAAAAAAGGATATTACTCATTTATATATGTGACTTTTTTCCTATGGTCATGTCCCAGGGATCAAACAAGTATTCATCTATGTAGTTACCATTGACATATAAGCACCTTGTAAAGTTGAGCAAACAATTACACAGCCTGTAGACATGGAGTAACATTATCATTAACGTCAGAGTCAAATATTCAATCTCTTTGCTAGCTCTGTTTTGGTCTGTACCAACTCCTGAGGGAAATATCTGTCTCTTTTAGCTACTAAATGCTCCATTATGTTCACCAGCATATAGTGGGTTTATGAGAGATTCTTCACTGAAAACAGAGACGACACTAATACTAGGACTAATACGACATAATACTCTGTGGGTTCATCACCACAAACAACCCCTTTCACATATGTGCATATACACACGTTGTCAAACAACCCATTGTTAATATAGAAATATTGATTAAAGCAGCTTTAAATAAGAACAGAACATAACAAAGTAAATGAATATCAGGATTATAAATAATAATCATAATTTCAATAATGGTGATGAGATATAATTATTTTCAGTAGGTCACATGAACGTTTCCAGTTGACTCAAAAATCACAGATTTCACAAAAGTTTGTCTGCTTTACACATGGATTTTGTTGCCTTGTGACTCAAATGGAGATTAAATTAATTTAATGTCTGGACTTTGTACTCTGAGTTAAACTTTATTTTAGCACCTACTATATACTAAATTCACTGCTGATTTCCTGCCACTTCGACATGTTATCAAAGCTTATCAAAGCAAGCTTCACGTCCAGCGCATGGCACCAGCTTTAATATCCAGACTGTTTTCAGCACGCCCAAAATTGACAGCGTAGTTCATAAAATGTGTAAAAGGTTCTTGCATCAGATATTACTGCAAAGCTATCAAGTATCAAGTAGTGTTTCTCTACCTTTCCAGTCGTCGATGTGTTTAGAGGCATGAAATCACTGTTGTTGGTGTTTGAATACGCCATACTAATTTCCCTCATGAATGAAAGCATTTCATGCTTAATTCATTGTTCCACATAAAATGACAAAAGAGGGTCATACTGAGGACGTTGTACCTTTGAGTAAAAAAATCCAGTGAGATGTTAAGCTGTTCTCTTCAAATCCAACATATTTTTGAGATGCAGCAACTCACTGAGAGAGGTCCTGTGGCAATTGACTGTCACTGTGTGTGTTTACATTACCATGCAGGATGATTCAACCAAAAACTCAATTTTACTTTCCACTATCTTACTGTAAAACAGATTAAGGCTGGGCACATCCTCTTCCATAGCTACATGTGTTTATCTAACCTGATGATAATGGTCTTCAGACAAAAAAGGGATTTTTCTTTTAACTGCACGGTGGTCACTGAAAAGAACAGAAAGTCAGTTATTGTTCTCGTCCTCCCTTCCTTCACACTCACCATCTGCAGCACATCAGTTGAGACCATCTGCATACAGCACATGGCAGTGGCTAGAGCACACACAATGGTGGAGATGACGTTAAGGGCACATACGCTGAACAGCAGCTCCTAAAGGACAGGGGGGGGAGGAAGAGACTGTTAGAGGAACGGGGAACAAAAGAAGAGGAAGGAGGAAGAGTGTGAAAAATAAGAGAATTGACAAAGGTTTAGGAGAGAAGGTGAAAAGAGGAGAGAGGAAGAGAAGACAGTTAACATTATAAACATAAAGATGAGTAATACGAGGAAAAAAAGGTGAATGTGGAACAACTGGAGAAAACACAGAAAGGTGGCACAAACAGCGCTGACATCGCCAGTAAGATAACCAAGTTTAGAAAAGCATAGCAGGGTGGCACTGCAGTGAGAGAACACTTCTAAAAATGGTTTAGTAACCACACAGCACTAAGAAGAGTTTGCATTGCACTGAATGCTGATGAAAACCAATATGATGTCTGCTTACATGCAAGCCTAGCAAACAAATTCAGTAATAGGGAAAACAACCTCATAAACATCCAAGGTTAAGCACGAGCATTTATACATTCACACTCTGCCAATGCAGAGAACTGCAAGGGGACAAACCAGTACTGAATCTGTCAGCAAAAAGAAATGCTCATGCTGGAGAAATACCAGCCTAGCACCATGAATCAGAGAAAAGATGTATGACTGCAGTCCCGTTATGCTGCTGCTTGTGCTACTCTTCTAAAAAGGTAGAAAATAACCATCTTTAAGTGGCCCCATTTTATAACCATATTGAGTTTTGTATGTCCTAACACATTAACCTATAATAACTGTACAACATGAGTTAATTTCTCCAAGATGAGCAGAGGAACAGTAATACCACCTGCCTGGAAATTAGCTCTGGGAATAGCAGGTGTCTAGAACATAGAGCATGTTGAGAGAGATAGGATGATAGCAGCTTGTATTGAAGCAGCTTCAAAATGAAAAAAAATATATATATCATATGTATAAATATATATGTGTGTGTGTGTGTGTGTGTGTGTGTGTGTGTGTGTGCCCTTTTAGGTGTTTCAATACAGTCACAAAATATATGTTGTTCTTCTTTATCTGTCACAATAAATTCACTTATGCAGTCACTATGATAATACTATTATCAGGACTCTTATCACACACAGTGTACGACTGTCAAAAGGTGAGAGGTAGGAGGAGGAGGAGAGAAGGCAGGATCTGGGGTGAATGTGTGGCAGAGAATTTGACTGTGGAAGTTTTCCTTTAAATATCTTACGTCAAAACAAGAGTAAGTACATTGAATCAACTTAGAAATTCTCCAGCTCATACATCTGCAACACCACAAACATACTGTACACCCACAAGGGTACAACCCCTAATTTATGAATATAATATAATTCCTTAGAGACAATAACCAGAGAGAATTTCATGAATGAAGCTCCCCAGTTACTACACAAAGTGTTTTCCAGCCCGTCGCTCAGATTATTCATCAGATTCAGGAGGCATATAATTCCGACTGACATTCAAAAACCCCACTTGTATTAGGCTTCTGAGAATCTGCAGAGAGGACATACATTTCCCCAACAGAGATCTGCCAGGTGGATTCTTGTCAGGATGCAGATACCTTGATTTTTTTAAAGGAGGTTCAGGCTAGGTGTTTATGGCAAGCAGTGATGTTTTGCCAAACCAGATCCCATTAGTCACTTACATTCCTTTTGAAGATTATGATATAAAATGAACGTTGGCATTTGGGGTGTTCGGAGTTACCAGCCCTGCAACTGTTTTTCAAACATGTTTGTTATCCAGTAACTAGCTGCCAAAGATCAAGTCTGTGCGAGATGGAAGTTAAAGCGGAGATGAGCTGGAACCAGTGAAGTTGAAGTTGTGCAGTGCCAATTATAAACTAAACTAATACATGTTTGTATTGGAAGCTAACAAGCTTGGAACATGTTTTGTGTAGGAGGAAAGTCTGGACTTCTTGAGGAAGGAGCACAAGTCTGTCTGACATTTTAAACATAGAAGCAGTCATTAAACAGAACTGGCGAAAAGAGATTGTAACTGCTTTTAGCATGGTGAGAATTACAGTAGTTTAGTAAAGGCAAGATATCTGAAGAAGAGGCATGCCACAACCTGCTCAAGAAAAGCAATCCATCACAGTAAACATGGTAATGTGGTAATGTAGGGCAGACAAATGATTGTCTTTACCAGACAATTGACCCTTCGCTAAGCCACGCCCTGAATACACAGCTGGCCAATCACAGTGCAGTATTGGACTCATTCTAACTGAGGTCCGACACTTTCACGGCTGCGCTCCATTGACTCTAATGCAAAAAGAGTTGTTTTCTATCTTTATTTTGCCGTATTTTTTCCAAGATATGGTCAAATGCTGTTGCTGGGGCACTTGTAATCATTACAGTAGCTACCCAGAGAGGTTGAAAGAAGAAGTACAATTTATTCTCTTTGCAAAACCTAAAACAAATCCAGAAAAATGTTGGCTGTGGATTGTTCCTAATGTAATGTTAGTTAGCTAACGCTAGCTAACTTACTGCTGAATGTAATGTTATAAAGCCCTACTGTTCTGGTTTTTAATGATTGTCATAGTGAATAGGGACCTACCCAGCTGTACAGGAACACGCTTGATCCTTAATATCATTGTTCTCAGATAAGTTATTTCAGTGGTTCAATTTTAAGTTAATCTGTGATCAGTAGGCTTTAGCTTCTATCTTTGTTTTTTCACATCAGTTTGACAGCCTGAATACAACCTTCAAATGCACAATTCAACTGCAAAACTGTCTGCTTTCTGAGATTGTTTTTTCCAAAAATTAGACAATATTTCTCCAGGGAGTGCAGTAACAGACAGTGGCAGCACCGCAATAAAGTCCAACAGGTCCGACAGTTTGTCCGACTTAGCAACAGTAACTAAGGGGGGCGTGGCTTAGCGTGTGGTCAATTATAACATAACTTTGATCACAATAGAAGAGTCATAATGTTCAGTAAAAGCGGTTATGGGGTTCACTGTAATGAATTAACTCACTAAGTCTCAGGCCTCTGCAAGTCGATTCTTATACCACAGTGAAGTGAATGGAAAATGTTCTGCTTTAAAAGTAGAAACAAATTGAAATAACTAAAATTCCATATTGTGCTTTGAAAGTTGATCAACATTTATGTCAGACAGACTTGTCTGACAACAACCTCATAGTGGCAGACTGTATATTACTCTGGGCCTTACAGAGGGCTTAATTAATTGCCTCTCAGACTGTTAAGTTCTTGACCAGGAACAAACTACACACATGCCTCCACTAGATGCTCTGTCTACTTCCCTAAATTGTGACAGGCTCCGAGTAGCAAAGGGCAGCACCATGCTCTGCAATCCAGGTGGATCACGCTCTGTCTGTCCTGCTAGATGAACAACAACCAATGTTCCTTCTGGATTTCTGCTTGAAAGCCATAATGGAAGGCTAAGACTCCCTAAAAAGTTGACACCCATCCTCTTTGACACAGGTACACAGTTTAATCCATGTTATAGTACCTGACACACCATCTGACCTCAGAGCTAGTGCCAACAAAGACAGATTGATGATCCTCACATAATCTCACGTCTTATGTTTGAACTACAGCTGGCTGTATCATCAACTGGCTGCTTCTGTTTTGTGCCTGCATGAGAGAAAATACAGTACCAAATGCTAACCAAAAACACCAGACACAAAGATGGAAATAAATCCTGGGTTTTATGATTCTATCCCTGACAAAGTAAGATGTGTGGCATTTTACAAAAACATTAGAATGTCAATAAACCAAAAAACCGACCAAAAAGGTCAGTAGTCTGTTTCTGTAGATCAAAGAATCTTGCAGACATTTTCACGTCTTTCATTGTGATTAAATGTTCCATCATTGGCTCAGAATACAAATTGAGAATATGGTCTTGCTTTGCTGTGGACAGATGTGTGCTTGTCTGTGGCCTTACTTGTGAAAGATGACGAGGCACAGGACAACAATGTGTACAAAATGCAATGAATGGAGGAATTCACACATTCTTGAGGTTGAATGACGAGTAAAACAGCCTTTTCACAACAATTCAACAAAAATCAATCAGCTGAAGAGTTGCTGGTTTGAGACAACAGCAAACGGTACCAAACACACCACACAAATTATAGGCAGTTGTGTATCCCTGCAGATTGTGATGAGACCAGGGCCAACATCAACTCTGTACATTCACTGTATTCACATGTTAAATACATTTGATGCAAGTTTGCTGACTGAAATATGTTCACTGTCGATCATTTATCTATCCTGCTGTGCAACTTTGTTTTTGAAGAGGCTTTCCTGAGATAAAGCTGAAGCTGTAGTTTTTTCAAACAATTCTCAAACACCGGAGTTGGAGATCACAAAGTCAAACTGCAAGCATCTAGTAAGTCAAGAAATATTTATGACGGCTTCCTCTGAGTTCATTTACAGTCCATTTCTGTGATTTCTCTTGTGACCACAATGGACATGATGACATAATAAATCCTAGCAGGCAAAGAAATGTAATAATGCCTCTACAGAAACTGTTTAACATGCCTGCTCATCAGATATTTAACCTCTAGAAGATACCTTGCCTTAAGCCAATCCGGTTAGTGAGTTACACAGCAAGGTTACACATCCACCCCCGTACAGGAAATCGCAAATTATCTAAATTCTACCTCCCACTGATAATTTGTGGCCCCAGGCAGTGCAATGAAAAGAAAAAATGGGATGAAAATGTACTGTTTATGCAAAGAGTGAATGGCACACATCAGTAGCAACATGAACAGTGCTGATTGTTTCTTTGAAAAGAAAACTTTTAAACAGAAAAGAGCTACTGCTGCGAAATGAGTGAATAAGAAGATTAAAGTGGTCCAATACTTAGTCTACCTGCTGTGATAATGTAGTTCTCCCCATATGCTGTGCTTTTTAGTGACGGAGGAACTATATGGCAGCTGCATCATGACTTCATTATGATCAGCGACAGCCTAACAGCCATCTGAAATGGCCGAGGACTCTGGGGACTCTGGCATGACAGCTTCCTCTTACACATAACTCAACAAATCTGACTACTTTGGCCCTTAATAAAGGTTTACAGCACCAATTCCCATATCTCTTTTAATGAGCTATGATCAAAATGACAAATGTGCTTGATCTTTCCTCTTTTCAAAAGCATGCCTCATCCCATGAAGTCTTTTATTTGGTTATCAATGTTTTATAATCAATCAGGGACATAAAATGAATGGATATGATTGTCGTTATCCAATAAAGGCAGAGTGGCATATACTGTATATCATTCCTGCAGACACTCTGAGTCAAGATAATCTGCTGAGATCACGCACTCGCAAACTCCAGCCAGCTCAGGGTAGATCCACACTGCATACTAAGAGGTCTGCCTCGTGGGGAAAGACAAATGCTATTGCCATTCTCCACTTCCTGCCCAATTAATCTGAGACTGAACACTTACACTGTTTTTGTATTTGACTGTTCTCACACGGGATATGTTATACAATGAGAGTGGAAATCTGGAGCCTCAGTTCAGACTTGACGATTTTAGCAATTTAAAGACAATTATTTTGGATCGACTACAGACTGTTATTCAACTTAATGGTGTCATTCTGATCAGAGAAGTAACAATGCTAGCCATGCTAGTGGCTCTGTGAGGCTGTACTTAAGCACATCAGTGCTTTGAGCTAAAAGCTAAAGGCAGCATGCTAACATGCACACAGTGACACTTCTAACATGCTGATATTAAACAGGTTTAGTGTTAACAATCTTAAGTTACCCTGTTAGTATACCAACATTTGCAAGTACAGCTGAGGCTAAAGGCAATGTTGTGTTTTGCAGGAGGCACCTCAATTAGAAGCAGCAGCAGGTAGCTCCTTTAAACTTTGCTAAACTTTTGTTTTTCTGGCTTTATTTGCCGAAATACTTGTTACCTGAGACGGACATACGTTGGAGCGATCCACCAGCCACATCAGCCGATAGCCTACCATGGCGGGTGAGGTGATAGCTTAGAGGAGAGGAAAAAGAGCTGGGATAGAAGCCATTTTGGCCCAGCTTTGACTTAAAGCTGCTCCTAAAGATCCTTTCTGGACAAAGTGGGACTCATGGTGGTCAAGCAACAGTAAATCAGAGACCGTTGTGCCCACATCTTTACAGAGACCTGCCCCATTAACATCCTGGATCAAGCACTCGGAAGGTGGTCCGTGTACCGAGTACCGAGTCAAGGCAAGACTCCAGCAAGATGAAAGGAAGTGGACTGTGTTTCCATCGATGATGCTTGGTGCTTAAACACAGTCAAGATGGACACTGTTTACCAAATGTCACACTTAGATGAAACCATTTTATCATCTTGTTGCTGCTGTTTACATTTGACCTTTACACTGAAAATAAAGTTTGCCTTACAAGACAGTAATATCTTTGCAAAATTTCATGGCAACCTTGTTGTATATTTGGTCCAGTCTGGACCAAAGTGGTGGGCTGAACAACTGACTAAAACTGTCATCCCTACAGCCATGCCGGCATAGCTTAAAATAGGATAAGTCTTGAAATAAGTCTTGAAAGGTCTTGCAGGTAACAATCAAGTAGCTTTAAACTTCAGTTTTCGACACATTTGAACTTTTAATTCTTATTGCAAAAACAAGTAAATGAGTAAATAAAGAATGAAATGTAATTTTTGCAAATAAGATTCAGATTTGTTGTTTGATTAATACAGATTTTCTGGAGTTGTCGCTCAATCTGGCCACATCAATGGCAAGTGTGGTTAAAGCCAGCCATGATGCCAGCATGAAACATGGCTGCATTAGTCAACATCTACCATTCTTGACAAGGGCAACAGAAAACTTTGTACCGCAATAAAATATTGGCACAACGTGAAAAGTAAGAGGATACAGCTGTTTTCTTTAAATGGTTCAGACTAAAATCTATCAAAAAATAGTGGACGGATTGCCAGGAAAACACACTTTGAAAAAAACATTGTGCTTATTGTTTAAAAAAGTGCTCTATAAATATTATTATTATTATTAGTATTATTAGTATTATTATTATCATCAGTACATATGGTACATTGTCTTTTTAGTACAGTTGCATCGGTTGCAACAAACAGTATTAACAGTCCTAAAGACTGGATTTGACAAATGAATCCAATTTACCACAGAGTAACTTATATACATATAAGTGTATAGGTTGTAAAAATATTATAAACATCATAGCTCTCACCAGCAGCACAATACAAAACCATACTGGCTTCCACCCACCTTGAGACGTAGGCGTATGGTATTGCAGTCCCTCAGTGGATTCAGTTTCAGCGTCTCTCCCAGGTTGTTGCAGCTTGAACTCTGCTGCTGTAGCTCACAGCATACGCACACTCCATCGCTGTCAAACTTGAGCTGGGGGGGAGGAGGAGAGAACACACATCCACACTCATGCATGCACGCCACGTACACAACAACCCACACACATACACAGACACGCATAACGACGCACACACACACACAGACAGACGCACAGATCAGACCTGAGCTTGGTGTTCTGATGTATTGTCCTTAAACTTAATGTGGTGGAGGATACATTTACTTATGAACATGAACTATATTTTAGGAGACACTGTGACAGTCAACAGTCAAAAAGATTAAAGAGACTAAATCCACATGAGATGCAGAATATAATAGTATGCTGTGATTGAGAAAGGCAGCAGCACATGGCCGATCAAAAGTGTACAACAAAAGAGGAGAGACTGTGAGATATGAGGAGCTACCCAGGGACAGATGGAGGTAGAGCATACCTCTGCTATGTGTCCCAGATTGAGAGAAAGCAGGACATGAACCCAACAAGTATGGGTTAATTACATTGGGAAGAGGAGATGAGGAGCATTAACGTTTCAGTCACAATTGGGGGAAGGTCTCTGGGGACCTGCATAAAGCAGTGAAGTTAGTCTACTCGGATGGTCCCACTTGTGTGAGGAGAAAAGCTGCTTCTAATGTCGAAGTGGTCGGGTTAGTGGGTTGGGTGCCGAATGAATCACAAGAGTCTTCTTCAGCTTAAAACATCAGCTTAGCATCTCATTAAAATGTGAATATGAGTGTTCTGTGTCCAACTACTCCTGATCACCAGCTTCAAGGAGAAAAAAGCTTAATACCCTTACTTGAAGAGTGCTAGATTCTCCTGTTGTCCATTGTGTTAACAACGCTGTTAACACACCAGGGTGCAGAGAGCATGTATTTCTCTGGTGGAAACCACTTATGAAAAACCATTTTTAAGGTACAAAGCTCCAATTAATGGTGAATTCCACCAATTTCACACAGGTGAGCTCTTCTCACATGGTAAAAAACAGTTGTATAATGTTTTTTGTGGCTCTGCGGGACCTCTATCACGTCTCTAGTGATGTCATCAGGGTTATCTCGACTGTGTTGGAGTTAGGGAGTTCGATATACAGGGGCATTTACAAGAAAAAGGACGGTCTGACAAAAATACACTATTGCCTGCATTATGGGAA
Source organism: Micropterus dolomieu (assembly GCF_021292245.1). Classification (NCBI taxonomy): domain Eukaryota; kingdom Metazoa; phylum Chordata; class Actinopteri; order Centrarchiformes; family Centrarchidae; genus Micropterus; species Micropterus dolomieu. The sequence goes on from NC_060169.1 coordinate 16,407,813, forward strand.
GTGAAGGATCCAGAAATTTGGGAGAATAGGAATTAACAGTACTGGAGTACAGTTTCAAGCACATTCCTCAATTAGCATCCATAGCGTTGCACTCGGTTGTACAAGTGGAAGTGAAGGAAATGTAAAGAACTGTGTAAGTAATTAATAAAGAGCTAGATAGAGAAGTTCACACCCGGCATACTTTCTCAACTCGGCACACCTGGCCAATTGCTGCGTAAAGTTGGCATTAACTTCAGATTGATGGTTTCAGAAAGTTACAGAAATGTTCAATCACCTAACCTTCCATTTCTCTCTAAGGTCCTGGAGAAAGCAGTTGCTAAACAGCTGTGTGACTTTCTACAGAGCAATAGTTTATTTGAGGATTTTCAGTCAGGATTTAGAGTTCATCATAGCACAGAGACAGCACTGGTGAAAATTACTAATGACCTCCTTATTGCATCAGACAAAGGACTTGTCTCTGTACTGGTTTTACTAGATCTTAGTGCTGCATTTGATACCATTGACCATCAGATCCTATTACAGAAACATTTCATTGGCATTAAAGGAACCGCTCTAAGCTGGTTTAAGTCTTATTTATCAGACCGATTTCAGTTTTACATGTAAACGATGGAGTTCCTCAAGGATCTGTCCTCGGACCAATCCTGTTCACTTTATATATGCTTCCTTTAGGCAATATTATCAGGAAATATTCCATAAACTTTCATTGTTATGCAGATGATACTCAGTTATATCTACCAATCAAGCCAGATGAAACTCATCAGTTAGCTAAACTTCAAATGTGCCTTCAGGATGTTAAAACCTGGATGACCTGTAATTTTCTAATGTTAAACTCAGATAAAACTGAAGTTATTGTTCTGGGGCCCAAGCACCTCCGTGACGCATTATCTAAAGATATAGTTTCCCTTGATGGCATCGCCCTGGCCTCCAGCACCACCGTGAGGAATCTTGGAGTTATCTTTGATCAGGACATGTCGTTTAAGTCTCACATTAAGCAAATTTCAAGGACCGCCTTTTTTCACCTACGTAATATTGCGAAAATCAGAAATATCCTGTCTAAAAATTATGCAGAAAAACTAGTCCATGCATTTGTTACTGCTAGGCTGGATTACTGCAATTCTTTATTATCAGGCTGCTCGAAAAAGTCCATTAAGACTTTTCAGCTGATCCAGAATGCTGCAGCACGTGTTCTGACAGGAACCAGGAAAAGAGATCACATTTCTCCTGTCTTAGCTTCTCTACATTGATTCCAGTAAAATCCAGAATAGAATTTAAAATCATTCTTCTTACCTACAAAGCTCTTAATGGTCAGGCACCATCTTATCATAAAGAGCTCATAGTACCTTACTACCCCACCAGAGCACTGCGCTCCCAGAATGCAGGGTTACTTGTGGTTCCTAGAGTCTCCAAAAGTAGA
>NC_060169.1:16409326-16467306 GCF_021292245.1 Micropterus dolomieu
TTATCTAAAGATATAGTTTCCCTTGATGGCATCGCCCTGGCCTCCAGCACCACCGTGAGGAATCTTGGAGTTATCTTTGATCAGGACATGTCGTTTAAGTCTCACATTAAGCAAATTTCAAGGACCGCCTTTTTTCACCTACGTAATATTGCGAAAATCAGAAATATCCTGTCTAAAAATTATGCAGAAAAACTAGTCCATGCATTTGTTACTGCTAGGCTGGATTACTGCAATTCTTTATTATCAGGCTGCTCGAAAAAGTCCATTAAGACTTTTCAGCTGATCCAGAATGCTGCAGCACGTGTTCTGACAGGAACCAGGAAAAGAGATCACATTTCTCCTGTCTTAGCTTCTCTGCATTGATTCCAGTAAAATCCAGAATAGAATTTAAAATCATTCTTCTTACCTACAAAGCTCTTAATGGTCAGGCACCATCTTATCATAAAGAGCTCATAGTACCTTACTACCCCACCAGAGCACTGCGCTCCCAGAATGCAGGGTTACTTGTGGTTCCTAGAGTCTCCAAAAGTAGAATGGGAGCCAGAGCGTTCAGCTATCAAGCTCCTCTCCTGTGGAACCAGGTTCCAGTTTGGGTTCAGGAGGCAGATACCATCTCCACATTTAAGAGTAGGCTTAAGACTTTCCTCTTTGATAAAGCTTATAGTTAGGGCTGGCTCAGGTGAGTCCTGAACCATCCCTTAACTTTATGGCAGAGCAATACAAAATCCCTGGAGCACTCTTTCAAAGATGTTTATCTGTATGTTAGCTATCTTCAAGATGGACGTGATAATCGCAAGCCATTAGTCACTAACTGACAAATAGTTTATCTGACTTGTTGACTCAGTTCTACGCAGCCTGGTCAGAACAGAAGTACTGCCTGTGAGCCTGAAATGTGCCAACAGTGATGAATTTAAATGTGGACTCACATGCAGCCAACAGTGAACACATGCCTTTTACTCACTTTAGAGTTACTGGTTTCACAGTTACCAGATACCAACTGCAACACTGCAACAGCAAAATTCTTGTACTTCAACATGGCATTTTACAGCTTCTGGTGTGATATGACACATTCCAGCCATAAACCCTTTAAACCTTGGGCTGTTTTCACCTTTATTTACAGGCAGAGTCACTACATGTGTTAATGTTGACGTGTCAGTGATATGATGCATGCTATATGTTGTTATTTTCAGTCAGAAACGCCATCAATTGGCATGTCAGTGGTACCTATTTTAGAATGTCTTTACACAATATATAGGAGATTTTTGTTGTTGTATGTCCACACTGACTCACTCACTCAAGTCAACCACTTATCCTGTGTACAGGGTCACAGGGGGGCTGGAGCCAATCCCAGCTGACTTTGGGTGAGAGGCGGCACTCTGGACAGGTCACCAGTCCTTCGCAGGGCCAACACATAGACCAACAACCACTCACACCTAAAGGCAATTTAGAGTCACCAATTACCCTAGCCTGCATGTCTTTGGATGGTGGGAGGAAGCCGGTGCACCCGGAGAGAGCCTACGCAGACACGGGAAGAACATGCAAACTCCACACAGAAACAGCCCTGGACGACCAACATCCAACAAATATACAAATATGAATAGATATAGATGAGGGTCAGGAATATAAGAAGCATGTTGATGGAGCCCTCTGAGCCTTAGTAACATAAAAAATATATAAAAAAGCTTCACTGAATGGGTTTTGTTGGTGTTTTTGCTTATTTTGAAGGGTTTATTTTATCACATTTAGGGAAATCTTCACCATGGAAAGTCAAGTTTGAGATACTGATATCACTTGAATAAGTACGTTGTACTAATTCCATCAATGTATGTTTGTCTGTGTGCCGAGTTAGTACTGAGAAGTAGGGGTGTGATTTTTGACACATATTGCACAACGTATGTGTAAAAGGTATGTAGGCCAACTGCACTGTATAATTTCTATTATTGTCAGAGAAATACAGGAAAAGTTTTCCAGCCTCAAAAACTGACAGTCAGATGAAATGACTTGAGTGAAACGAGTATAAAGCTGGAGAGTGCATGGGTTAAGGTCCAGTTGGTCTCACCAGCTGACAGTCTTCCAGAGAGTTGACCAGCTGAGCGTTCTGGCAGGAAAGGATGGAGCCCGCCAGGTTGAGCATCACACACACTGCTGACAGCAGCATGAAGAATGTGATCTGTGACAAAGATGGAGAAAAAGGAAAACATTATGTCAAAATATTTCTGCTTATTAACAGAGATCCAACATCTTTCTGATATTGTGTTTGAAAGCAGCTGTACTACCAGAGGCACATGGTACTTTGCTAATTAATCAGTGATTTCAACGCATCACCAAATAGGATGTTAGCACTGATATCAAGAAGAGTCAATGACCTGTTTCTCCTCAGACCTCCAGAGTCTGAAGGTGAGAGAAATCACAATCACAGCAACACATCACAAGCAACATCTTATTGATGAGGGGAATCTGAACAGCAGCTACACACACAGACTAACACCGGTCTCAACAGAGCTAATGTTTGTCTATGCTCCAAGCTGATAGAGCTGGCAGTTTAGTTCTAATGTACTTTCACGCCAAGTATCCCCTCGGCCTCCTTTTCCTCAGGGCAAAGGCTTCTTTTTATATCCTCACTGACAGCCCCATGGATCAATCCCCTTCGCAGAATTATGGCTACCATATCTGGTACATTAAATTATAGGTCATGTGTAACGGAAAGGGTTTTGCAATTGACAACAGACAACAAGTTCTCTCTGTCCAGGGAATTTCAAACCAGGCACAAGAACTGACTTTTAGTTTTGAGGCTACATGATGACTCTCAGAAGCTCGTAATTTATCACTTTAATTAAAAATCATGATAACAGCCTATTTTCAAGGCTTGCATTTACAAAAAAAACAGTGATGACATAAAGGGCACTAGCAGGTGGAGTTTGAAGGATATAAAGGTTGTTGAGAACACACATACACAGATGGAGAGGAGGAGAGATGGACAAGGGGGTGGAGAATGGAAGGACTGGAGGTGGCATGTAATAAACAGATGGAGCGATAAGTTTAAGTGCTTTTCATCATGACAGAAAATTGAAAGATTGCGAGGCTGATGGGCGAGCTTGAGGAGCACCTCTTTTGATGGCAACGAGAAAATTCAGAAGAAGGGAAAAGAGTCTTCACTCTTTTCCCTTCTTCTGAATTTTCTCGAAAACACAGACAACAAATGAAAATCAAAAGGAACGAGACTGTCATTAACAGACAGTGACAGAGAAGAAGTGAAGACAGACAGCGAGACAGACAGAATAAGACTCTGTAGTCCCATGGTGCACTGGTGGTGATGATGTGTAGATCTGATTAATTAGCATTTCATTTGAATGTAATATCAGCTGTCTGGTTCTCTGGTTGATCCGCTGCATGAGAATGCAATCAAGCCACCAGTACGAGCGCTCAGCTGCGCAGCCATTTTGTACGATGGTGACAGTCAAAACTGCAGGTCACATGACGAAATTTGGCCATGACAGACTTTTTGGTATACACAGCATTATAAATAAATAAATATCCCTCAAACAAGGGAATTTGCATCAAATTTGAATTTGCATCAACATATTCATGTGCCTTCAGTGTTTCTGAGCAGTGGGCCCCTCACCTAGAGAAACTTTAATGTAGGCCTATTAATGTACCATAAACCCCAAAATGCAAAACAAAAAAGACTAAAGACTTTATTTGGCATGTGCACCCAGGGACTAATGATGAATGGCATCTTGAACCACAATACAATTTTTAAAACCCCCATTACTTAAAATGATATAGTAGATCTCAAATTTTCTAAAGATAGCAATTATGTATGACATTGTCAGACAGTTTGGAACAAGAAGATTTTTCCAACCCTGAGGCTACTTAAGAAAGTAAGTTAGGTAATCTGTGTCTTTCTTTCTCTTTGCTTTCTTGCAAAATCACCAACATTCAATATATGTCTTAGTATATACATAAAGCACATAAATGTCAAGCTTACAGCTTTAGCTAAACTATAAAACACTGGACCAAATGCTGACTGACGGCAAAATTGCACATACACAGTATATTGCCAACAATACTGTAAAACGTCACCTGGACAGAACATTAATTTCATTTTCTATTAGAGCTGTAAGCAACAGATATGACTGATTTTCTGGACACTGACATAAAGTTTGGAAGTGTCTATGTGCATAGGGGTGATGTTTCTCAGCCAGGCTGATGAGATCTGCCTGTTACGGTTGAAATACCTCACAGTGATGAGCCTATTCAAGTGAATGAACAGTGTTTCTTTTCATTCATAGTGATGAGTTTTGGCATACAACAAGCAAATCTGAGTGCTCTTCAATATGAAAACCAGTTTGCTATTGCAGAGGAATATCCAGAGCCAGAGAGAGACAGACTTTTTAACATCTGGACTGGCTTATATACTATTGATTACTACATGTGACAGTAATAGGTAACATTTTCAGAAGTGAACAACCAGCAGAAAGCATCTTCATTAGTTCACTTGAGAGTGTAGGAGCATTTAACTCGAATGATGCCATGACAAGAACTATCACGATGAGTATATTGTAATGCACAAAATAGTGACAGTAAAAGCTCCTTCCTTGACACACAGGCCATAAATTGTATTTTAATGAAACCACTCCGCGTTCGCCTCGTTGCCAGCGGAGCCAGTTGGACACAATGCTGCGTCTCAAACAATAACCAGTTGCAATTCAAACTGAGGAGAAAACAATTTCTCTTTATTAAAGCTCCAGTGACTGCTGTAGTGTGTACTGCCATGACATCATGCTGCTTTAAAAGGATATTTCATTTTGTGTTTGCATTTGCACAATTCTTCTATACATCTGTGTCAGATCTTCCAATTACCCTGTATTGTAATCTACAAGTATAAAACAAAGCGTACAACCAAAGATGATGCCACCACTACCCTGCTGATTCACACACGCTGACTAAATTGTGTTTTTATAGAACAATAAAATCTTTCTCATGTCCAAACAGTCCTCTTTAGGCCTGTTTAGGCTGTCACCTGTGCGTCCGCCATGCTTTCTCTCTGCTGAGCTGATCGTCACGCCTGGCCCCGCACCAATGCCTTCTCATTACCATGTAGGATCACATAGCACCATTTAGTAGCTAGTCATTAATTACTGCTGCGCTGCCCTCTGCACACCAAAGAGGAAAAGACACACACACATGCACACAAAAAGCAAAGCACGAGCCACTCGGTCGCTGTAATAGCAGAGGCAGATTTACGCTGCATGTCATCATCACATCGTTTAGCACTCACTGCAGAGGACAATACACCACAATACAATCACCATTCATCTCCATGACACACACATATAGATTACAATATAAGACCCAAGGTTCAGGTGTATCACTGCAGTTCTCCATAACTGTCATTGAGGTGAAAATAATTTGGCTTTAGCTTTGCCCCTTCCTATTCATCATCCAGCCACAGCAGTTCTTCAAGCTGCAGAGAAAATGGATGATGTTTTGGATAGACCGTTTACGTAATAAAAAAATCAGACAGTTTTGTTCTTGTGTGCACTGGAGAGGTGCAGTTAGGTAGGCTGCATCTACAGAGGCATACTGTTGAAGGTGCTCTGGGGAGCTTTTTGACCATTTGTAGTGCTATGGTGCAATCTGTTTTTTTTTGAGTGGGTCCTTGATTTTCTTGTTCCCATGCATGAGGACACATTTGCATGTGCACAAGCACATGGGGGACCCGATAGACATTTTTGCCAATGGTTTCACATAATTCCACTGATCCACCAGTGACGGTAAGACATGTAAAGTAGTGAACATGGATGTAAACGATGCAGGATTTAAAATACTAAGGACCACATTTGTTAGACCTTCACAAATTTTGTTTGTAAGAAAGCTTCACAGAACACCTTAAAGAATTGGGATTTTATACAGATTAAGCAATTTCATTTAGTGAGCTATAAAGTTTGCTATAATGTTTTATTTGGAAAGAACCAGGCTAGCTGATTCCGCCTATTTCACATCTATGCTGCTAATGTAAGCTAACTAGCTGCTAGCTGTAGCCTTATGCGGCATTCAAACCAAACACGAATTCAATCCAGGCAACGCTCTCCTCGCGGGGGTTTTATCGCTGGACATCACTGGAATGTTCACACACACATTGTTGCCCGATTGGGCGGGTTCCTGCCCAGTTGGTCTATTTTAATTTTGATTGTGCGGTCAAAATTAGTTTGGGCGGGTGGACAAAATTTGGACTGGTTTGGGATCAGTTTGGCGGTTTTTAACAGTAGCATTTTATAGGTAATTTGAAACAAAACCTAATAGTGTATGTATTCCATCCAATCAATAATCGTTATCATAGACAGCAATGCCCACTTCAAAGTCATGTTACTCGCGTTGTACTAGACAGCTCAGCAGACTGTACATAGCTCCACAAATATGCGTTAAGATGTTCAGCTGTTTTCTTCAGCAGCCTGTTCTGCATGTAAAGGTAAAAATACTTGTCTGACAGATCGCGTTCCTTTATCGTTCTGTCGCTATGGTTACACACACACACACACACACACACACACCTCCTGAATGAAGTTAAAGCGTGTCATGTCATTGGATGAAATAAAATCGACTTGCAAAAATACAAGAGCCGCCTTACAAACGAGTGCGTGCAGGATATTGTCATTTCACCGTAGTTTTGATGGCGCCATTAATTTAAAAAGAGGGCAACACTCCAGTCCAGCAGGTGGCGCTAATGCACCTAAAACGGTTTATTTATGTATGCTTTGGTCACACCACACCGGTGTTTATTTATTCTAGTAAAATATGTATGTAAAAATGTAGGGAAGGAAACGTGGAAGTTAAAATACTGAAATAAATACTGATAACATCTTTTGTGTGCGTTTTGGCGGTTTTTGAACAGGTTTTGGGCTGGAATTCATCAGCTGGATCTGGCAACACTGTACTCACAACGCGAAAACGCGAACAAACAACTCGCCATTACTACAGCTGTATGAACCCAAAGTAAACATTTTTGCTGTGATTAAATAGCAATGGATCAAATTGATGCCGAAATAACTACAATATGATGCAGATTTGTTAAGCATATGAATTCATGCTTTGTCAGGTCTGTCAGCAAGACAGCATGACAACAACTTCTAAAATGTTTGTTTTCTGAATGGAGTGTGGATCGATCAGGGCTATGCTATGCTAAATTGGTCACAGTAAAGTACAACGATCGCTGGAAAAAATTTACATACATGTTTTCTGAACCCACCAGGTAGTTCAACCTCCTTGCTTTCCTTTCTCCCAGCAATGTCCAGTTTTGTCCGGTTTTTATATAAATATGAAGTGCCAAACGCTAACAACACTGGAACCGGATGTGCACGGAATCTAGCTGCTGAGAAGCTTGAGTGAAGATAAATCAACGTTGTATTCCCAAAAACTAAAGTAAAAAGCTAATTTAATAAAAGCAGTTTACTCCGAGCTCATCCCTCCAGCAAACGGCGTAGTTGTCAGAGCATAATCCAGTCCGACCACGGGTGTTTATTTGCCCAAAAGCTGGAGCGCTGCTCCCTGCTCCTCTACCCCACGTTTAGCAGCTCTCAGCCGGCCAGCAGATTTTCAATCCCCCGCTCTGCCTGGTCCTCTCCACACAACGCTCTGAAGCTGTCGGTGACGTAAGGACAATCTCAACGTTGATGGGCTATCGCGACTCAGCGTCATGCGAATTTCTCGCTTGAGTTAAAAATATTCAACTCACGCTAATTCCTTCGCGTTGCCTTCGCGTCGCGCCGCCCGACAGTAAATCGCGGCTCTACTTCTTCTAATATAACTGTCCGAGTTTCAATAGATTTGGAAAATCTCTCTAAAATACTGTAAATTCAATTATGCACACAATCTCTAAACATCAGCATTTACAGTTCAAATCCAACAAATGTGTCTAAACAAACACATCACTGGTCTCCGGCGAATATAGATGCTTGCATGCCTGTAATTCATACACACCTCGTCTTTCAATTCTAGAGCTCTCCCCATTTGTCTGTGACGACACCGACAACAACAAAAAAAAACCCCCAGCTCATTCATCGCCTCTGTTTATGTGAAGAAGCATGAATCAGAGATAAGATAAGCATCTCTGTGGGGACTGATGCAGCAGCAAACAGTAATAGTCTTTCATTGTTTCATTATAAGCCAGCTAATGAGAAATACAAAGCTGTTTAATGGAAATAAGAACAGAACAAAGTGGTCGCTCATATATCATATTTCATATCATAAGCTGAAATGTATTAATATTTTATTAGGAATATATAGCACATATGTATAGTAGGTTAATACTTATTAAGATAAACATTTTATGTGTATCCACATACAGGTGAATATTGGTTAGGTTAGGTTAGGCTATGTGCATTACGAGCTGTTCAAGTTATTAAATACTGACGCTGGAGGCATCATCTGACAACATGCAAGGTGCAAGTTCAATTTTGTCAGCCAGCATTCTTGTGGAAATAATAATAATAGCATATGTGGAGAAAAGGTTCCAATGACATCTATCAATGCATTCAATTGCAGACAAACACAATGTGGCAGATGTGGCCATTAATTCAGTCATAATATACAGAATATTGTTAGTGGAATCTTATGTTGATCACATACTCAAACACACTCAAACACACAAAATACAAATTACCTTGTGCATAATAACCTTCATGCGTGTTAGTTCCATAGAATCTGCATCTGCTTTTGCTTCGTGGCAAATTATGAAATTCCAATCAAAGCTTAGCAAAGATGCATCAAAAGTGCAAACCATTGCATGTTGTAGTACATCTATTTCTCACAAACTGCACAGCTTCACGAGTGCATACGGTGCATTTTTAGCATGCAAGGTGTTGAACTCTAGAGTTCAATTTCTTCATAAGTCTATCAATAGAAAATTAATTGGCAACCATTTTAATAACCGCTTCATTTTGTTTTCCCTGTTTTATATCATTGATTTTCTCTGCCAAACCTGGTGTCAGACAGGTTCAGACCACTGTGGCTGAATAAGTGATTGGCAGAAACAAAAGTCTGCTCAACACTGCCCCTTTATGACCACAGTTCCACAGCAGTAGGTTAGGCTAATGTGGCTTGACAGTGAGATATTGGCTCATATTGTAGAGTTCCCAAGTAGTAAACAGTGTTCACTATGGGATACAACAACATTCAAATGAGCAACTTTGAAAAGACATTATGACGTACAGCTGGGGTTTAACCCTTTGGAGGTGCCTCAGGGCAAAGTAACTAAAGATTGCAGTTTTGTTCAGAGGGGAATTGTGTAAAGGGAGACTTTGCAACACTGTTAGCCTCCTTTGACTGCAGCACAAATTAGTATTTAGTCTGCAGCAGCAATGCGACACAAGGCTGTTTATTTTCAATTATTCCTGAGCTGCGAGAGTTGGAAGCAGTATTTTGTTTTTGCTTCTTCTCAGCAGATCACAAACACTCTGATTCAGTTTCCCTCTGACACTATATATCAACCCCCAGGCGGCTGCAGAGTTCAGAAACATCTGTGAATAAAAGGCACTTTAAGAACAATAAGAGATCACTGCTGAATTTTGATTTCGGAAACTGTGTCATATACTGGCATTAGGAATGTCCATGTCTGGTAAATTGCTCTGCAACTTAAAGTATTGTAAAAAAAAAAAAAAAGAAAAAAGAAAAGAAAAGAAAAGAAAAGGAAAGGAAAAAAATAAGTTAAAATACACACAACCTGGGGGTTAAGTCACAATCAGTAAAGATAACAATGTGTCCCTCCCACTGACTTGATAAACACATGAGAGAAAGCAAATCCAAGGCTGCAACAGCTGGTTCTCATTGGTTCTCAATGCTAACTGAGGTTAATTGTCTAGCTCTTCGCTTCCTCCTCCTACCGAGTGCCCTGGTGTATATTTCTGTATTTGTGTGTGTGTGTGTGTGTTGAGACCACATCACCAGGATTAGTTTTGATTGAAGTTGAGTGACCCTGAGCTCGGTCCCGGTCCAAATAAACAGTGGAGGTGTTGATACTAACTCTCAGCTGCAGAGCCCAGGGGATGTCACACTAAACCAGATGTAACGACTTCCATAGACCCCTAATCTTGCTGGGGAATAGCTCCATCACAGGAGCACACATCACTTTTAAACCCTCATTCATGTTTGGGGATATGTGGACACACATGCATTTTGCAGAAACCATAACTCTGACCTCACAAAAAAAAAGTTTTTACCAGCAAGTACAATGAGCAGAAAACCAAATTCACCCAAAATACTAACAGTTGAACACAGCATACTAATTTGCTTATTTTACGTTCTGTGAGGCATTTACAGAGCAAAAGGATGAAGATTTAACTCACAAGGAAGAGGCATTTTAAGAGCATCTTATGTCGACAAGTTGATGTAGTTTCTGTCACAGTAAGAAAATGTAATGTATATGTAATGTATTATTAGCACAACGAAGTGATGTTTCAACCTGTGTCGTACAGACACTATACGGCCGTACAGATGTGTTTGATTTTTTTTCTGGTTTCATCTAATTGTTCAAGGTGGTCAGGAAAGAACACCAGATATTTCTATTTTTTTAGTTGTGGACAGTGAGAGTTAAAAAAACCCCCACCTTGCCTCTTGACTTTGTAGGCGTTGATGTGTAGTCTTGTTGACAGCATGTCGGGCTGCATCTCTACAGGCTGTGATGGATTAGTTCCTGTGGTTAGAGACATCATGTGGAAGTTGCAGCCCAACACCTTTTATTGGCAGATGAGACGTGAAACCTACATCCAGTGTGCTGAACTACATTTTATCGAAGTGCTTTTTTGAATTTAACCTTTTGCCTTTTTTAATAATGTGTATTCACAATTTAAGTATAGCCCTCTACCTTCAGACATCCACACGAGGAGAGGAGAGATAATAGGTAATCAGACAGACAGCACTTGGGCGTATAAGGGAAGCAGGGGGTGCTCTACATGAGGAGGTAGAGGAGTTCATCAGCTCACACTTATTGATTAAAACAGACCATAAAAGACAGTATCACCCTGAGGGTCAGTAGCTGATTAACCCCCACTTCTCAACATTTTAATCAACCACTGACCTCTAAATAGCTAAAACAGGGAGGCTCTGTCTTCTCTGTTCCTCCCCAGGCTCTTGGTGGTGGGAGGGCTGCTGTAATGAGACAGGCCTATAATGAACCTGGTCCCAGCAGACTCTCACACCACACAGAAGTTCGGCTGGAAATAGTGTTAATTTTAAAATTTAGTATTGGTCTTAGTCCTGTGTCAAATGTCCTGTAGTTTTTGTCATATTAAGTCCACTTTATTATTTTTTTAGTCAAGTTTTAATTCTAAAATCTGGGTATTTTCTGATTTTGTCTGATTTTAGTCAAAAGAAAATCAAAAGTATTTTAGTCTACTTTTAGTCATTAACCATCATTTTAGTCTTTTCTAACTCATTAATATATTTTTGATTAGCATTTTGGTCAATCTGCTCTAACCAAAATAGAGATATTTATCATTTTAAGCTTTATTTCACTCATCTCACATAGAGATAAAATGTTTTGTAAAATTTGAATGTTAGCTTTGTTCTAATTTTTATTGCAAAGGAGACATTAACTTACCTCAATTCCCGGGTGGTTAGCCTTGATTTGCCGCTTCAAGTTTGTAGTGTTTTTTCCAAAAATCTTATAACCTCATTGCTTGCAGTCCGATATAATTAGGCACTCTGTTTTTTTGTCCGCCTCATTGTAATTGAAATGGGGCCAAATATCTAAGCGCCTCTTTCTCCCTAGCATGTTGTGTTCATCACCAGAGTTCCCATCCTCCACAGTACAGTAACAAATGCCTTGCGCACCAGGCGTCGCCCCGGTCTGGCCAGCATTCAAAGCACAGGAAGAAAAAAATACATACATATACATTGTGCTTCCTCTGACACCATTTAAAAAATGATAGCAACCTGTTATGGGCTACTACTAGGATTTGGGCCAGTCTTCAGTGTACCTTATCAGAGTCAGGGGGTCCTGTACTGTGTGTAGTATTTCAAAGAAGTTCACATCAAATATCTGTTTTCCACGGGATGTTCTGTCAGTTTTTTTTCTTATCTATATAGCATCTGTGGATGGTCGGTTGTTCTTCCACTTTGGACCAGACTGAAATATCATAATAATTAATGGATGGATTGGCATGAACAGACATTCATGGTTCCTTGATGATGTCCACTGACTCTGGTGATCTCCTGTCTTTTCCTCTAACGTCACAAGCAGGGTGACGTTTGTGGTTTTGAGTGATCCCTCAACTATTGGATGGATAGCCATAAAATTTGGTCCACAGATTCCTGTCCCTCTAAGGATGAATTGTAATAACTCAAATGATCCTTCAGCTTTTCCTCTAGCACCAGCATCATTTCCACATTTTAATTTGTCCAATACTGTGGTTTAAAATCTATTGGCATCCCCATCAGCCTCAGCTGTACTTTGTGCTTGAAGCTATTAGCACTGCTTAACTGCTTAACATCAGCACGTCAAAACCGTCTTGTCTGTTAGCATGTTAGCAAGCTGACATTTCTAAAATTAATGTAAAACACCTCTGTGCTAAAATACAGCTTCACGGAGCCGCTAGCATGGTAGTCTTGCTTAGTTATATAGACTAGAAAGAAGGGCTGTCAAATGTATTAATATCAATCAGAGCAAGTATTATTAATTACTGTTGGAGCCGGTATTATGGCAATAGTAACTAGTAAGATATACAATAGCCGCCTGCTATTTTTGGGTGGCATTTCTTGTGCAGCTCCTCTACTTTCAACATTTCAACATGAAAATAAACTTTCTAGTATTGCTAAATATTAATTAAAAGGTCAGAGACCCCTTGAGCCTAGCTGTATTTCAGAAACTGTTGTGAATGTTTTCCAATAAAACTGAAATAGTTTATTTATAGTCATTTGTAGGCAAGCAGTATCATACTGAGATACAGATCGTATAGGCAAGGTTTTTCAATTGTGTTTATGTGTCTTTCCCGGTAAATATGATGTATATATATATTTTTATGTTTTAAAAAGTACATTGAACCACAAAACAGAGCTATTAAATGACATCCAACAACTGCTTTGCTTTTTATTTTAGGCTGAAAGTGTTCATAATGACTGAGAGCAATGTGACCTGAGCCATGACTATTGCTGCCGCTGCCTGGATCATGCTGCTCTCGCTCCTATGAGCCATCAGATAAGGGGTTCTATCTAATTCATATTCTAATTAATATGAAGGCACACTTCCTGCTTCTCGGGGTCTTAGGGGAGGACATCATTCATCAGGCATTATTTCGAGACGAAAGGTTCCTGTTCACCCAGCCAACCGTGCTCTTTCACTCTGCCAGGCTTTCTCTCACACTCTGCTCATCCCTTTGTCCGAACCCTCACCTGTCACTTCCTGTCATTTTACACATAATAAGGGCATGTGGAAGCAGGAAATAAATAATCAAAGATGGTTGCTGTAGGTGTGTGCTTTAATATGCTGATGGAGACAATGTAATATCAATGCTAGGGTGAGGAATCCCCATAAAATAGGAGACAAAAAGCTTCCCAAATTGCCTCAAGGGAGACATCTTTTATTCTATGTGAGAAAATGGCAGAGTGGATCATCAGTTTTTTTCATGGCGTGAAGCAAACCAAATCTCACATTGTTTCCTTTTATTCCTATTCAATTCAGTTCCTTTAATGTCATTGCATGAGTAGAATGAAATTAATTTCAACAGCCTGACTTTGATTGCCAATAAAATAAACACAAAACATGGAGCTTGAAAGCTTGAAATTCCAATGAAATCAATCTACAGTATCTGTGTGATTATATCATAATTGGATTTGTGAATAGGTTACAATCACTGGGCATAAATAGCATTCTCTATCTGTATGCCACAGGAAAATTAATGTGCAGGTTTTCTATTGCCATTTGCAGATATCATTTACACACCTCCAAATACTCAGGCTTTTTAGCTAAGAAAAGACATCATCCTCTTGCGTCTCGAGAAAATTCAGAGGAAAGTTAGTTTTGTTATTTCAGTCTTTTTTCTATCTGTTATGTAGTCTATGTTATTGTTTATCTGGTTATTATCTGTCAGCTGGTGTTTAGTGGTGTTTTGGTATTTTCCTGATCTCAGTTCTGTTCCAGTCTTGTGTATTAGTTTCCGTATCATCATGCTTGAGTTCTGTCTGTTTGCTAGATGTCAGTTTATGTTCTCTGCCAGTTTAATTAATTAATCTGATTTTGATCATTCTGCTTTAGTCTCTGTGTAGCCTTTATTATTATTATTCATCTGCATCTTTAAGTTATTTAGTATCTGTCGTGTCTCGTATCTTAGTTAGTTCGGTGTCTTAGTTCTTAGTCCTGTACATTAGTTCATGTCTTAAGTGTTTACTCCTGGTCTGTGTTCTACTGTTGGTTGTTATCTTGCCCCATGTATGCCTGTCAAGTGTTCCATCTGTTCCCCGAGTTATCTCTCTGCCTGCCTGTGTCTCATCAGCCTCATGTCCCTCACCTGTGTGTCTCCTCCCAGCTCGTTAGTCCGTGTGTATATATACCTGGTGTTTCTGTTTAGTCTTTGTCTGGTCATTGCAGTGTTTTGTTGTGTGTAGAGGTGCTGTCTGTTGTTGTGGTTTTTAGGCTAGCTGCCTGTAACTTTGTCTGCCAGTATTTTGGATTTGTGTTTCCCCCATGCCCTTGTGGATTCTCCATTGGCCTCCCACTGCCTGTAAGTGTGCTTGCTTTTGGTTTAATAAACCTTTTTTGAACTGAACCTGCCAGCCGTGAGTCCTGCATTTGGGTCCTCCAACCTGCCTCACCACACGAACCCTGACATGATGTGACAACACAATAGTTAAGGTCTGAATAGGTTTAGGCACAAAAACAAATAAGTTAGGTTTAGTGACAACAGTGGCTCTCATTTGCGTCAAGGACTCCTAAACTGACACACGGACCCCCGTTTGATAAGATTTTTGTCCCAGGGTCCCCCATCTGATAGAAATTTTGCTTTTAGAATCAGAAATTGTTTTATTGCCAAGTAGGTTAAAGAATCTTCTATAAAGTAAAAAACGGACAAGAGATAAAAAATATAAAGGAATCATAAAGAATATGTAAGAATATATTTGTGCAGTGATATGCAAAATATTGACAGTGTAAAGGGGTGGGGGTTCAAGGGAATGTCTGAAGCTGGTTGTGTCTGTGGTAGGGGTTACCTCAGTCTTTGAGGCCTACAGGTCTTTGAGGGGTGAAAAACTGTTTGATTGGTTTAGAGTGGTATATGTTTTATTACAAAGTGTATGAAACCCATTTTGCTGATGACCCCCTGGAACCACCACAAGGGCCCCACTTTGAGAACCACTGGTTTCCTGTTTCATTGGTTAAGGAAACGGGAAACAGAGTTCTATGAAATTCACGCAGCAATCCAGCATCATCTGAGTGTTATGCTCAGAGTACAGGGGCAGTGATCAAAACATGAAATTACACATGTATTGTAATGATTCAGCAAAGTCTTACAATCAGTAGCACCACGTTGCCTGAGGTCGAGCCACTTAGCTGGCAGTTCACACACTACAGTTAAACTACTCAGGGGTGATGTGAGCGAGCTCCCCTGGGCAGGAATCACTGCTCCAAAGAAGTTTCTTTAATCATCCTCAGCTGTTAAGAGTGGAGTTGGTTATCAGAACAAAGACGCTCTGACTCTTTCTCTCATTTGAATGCCTTCTTGGCAGCTACACAGTATGTGAGGAGGTGATCTGAGGAGCAGTGGGAGACAGAGTGGCACTGCTAATGCAAACTGACCAGAGGTGACAGGCAAACTGTGACCAGAGGGAAAACACTCCTGAAGCAAACACACACCCTTGTCTCTTTCAGCTTGCCTGGTGTATAAAGAAATAACACAGTCTTCAGGCTGGCAGCGAGGTGGCTTTAGAGAGGCCTCTCTTCAACAAGAGCACACGGGGTAAAGCCTCCATGTTGGCAGACATCCACCCTGCTTAAGGGTCCCTGAGCAAGACACTACAGTTCTGTGCTCCAGATTAACGCAGCTCACATTAACAGCTGCTGTTTATGGTTAATTATACAACATTGACTGTTGATCCTGCATTGTGATTGGATGGGAAACACTAAGAGCTTATAATCACAGATTAGTAATTGTACCTGTCTACTTGAGTGCTTTTTTACACTTAATTAACCATATTCACTATGGCACTCTCAGACAAAACAGCTTTCATTGCAACAAAGAAACAATCTAGATTAATTATTTGCCTGCAGACAAGTGTACCTGTTATGACCACTGGTGATGAGCCTCTTATTCTAACATTTTTGTTACAAGAAACACACAGTAAGAGTTAGATAAACATCCACACTGAGACAAAATGAATGGTAAGACTTAACAAAAGATGCTGAAAGATGCAAAAGGATGTTGCTTAGCAACGAGAAAATATCTTTTTATGGCCGAGCACCAAAGAAAATTGATCAAAACAAAACCAAAGCTTCTGTCTCTGCCTTTGTCCCTGTGCCTACAGCCACATCACAGCAGTGCCACTATCTCATGGTATAAATCTCCTCCTTCTATGTTACTCTTTATTTTTCCTAAACCATTTAAAATGTGACAGGAGCAGGGATAAATGGAAACGCCCAATCAAATAGTTGTGGGTGAGCGTGCTGGTGAAACTTGTGTGAAATAGGAGCTTTATGTGGAGGGAGTGTGAGGTCTTTACTACAGTATCTCTGAGAGTTAGTGCTGGTTAAACAGCAGTATATTGAAATATTTCAGTTTTCTGTTTGGTAATGATTAAAATATCAAAGAATGAAATGAGGAATAGTAGGCAGGCAGGCAGATTTAACTTGAATCTAGATCTAACTCTGAAAAGCTAATTATAAACACCATAACTAATTAAATCTAGACTTAAATGTACTGTATTTATAGTTTGAATCACAACTGCTATTCCATCAGTAAATTTAAACCTGCATTAACATCTATTTTTGATATTAACATTGAATTAAAAGACGGTTGAATGTAAAGGGGTATGTAAAATTACATACTCATTCAACTCTGCAACCCTTTTTAGCCTCTTTTAGCTCATTGTTTTGGTTTTATGGCCTGCACATTTATTGTATGTTTGCCCCTCAGCAGCTCTCATCAACCCCTGAATGCTGCTGTTTCTAACAGAAAATTCCAACAAACCTACTACGCTAATTGCCCCTCACCAAAAGACAGACAGACAAAGCTATCAAGTGGGTGTAAAAGAGGTCAAGCATGTAGCAAGCTTAAGATGCCGAAATTCCCAGGTGTTGGTGGAGACAAAAACAGAGCTATATAAAGAGTAGACAGTTGGCTCCAACTGAATCCTAATGTTGGTCTGTGTCTGCTGGATGTAAAAATGGTTGGATTTTTTTCTATACAAACAGACCATATTAATAACCCATATTGAACAAGAAACCTATGAAACCTCAAAAAAGTTCCCAGTAACGTTATGTTTAATTTGCTACGGTCTTCTGCCACATCTGTCCAAAATGGGAAACACACAATTCCTAATGGGCTAACCTGAGGTGAAATTAAGCAGCAAAACAGCCAGACAGGAGGCGTGTTTACATCCACCTGTTTTTATGCGCATTTTCAATTAGCAAAATTTCCAGAAAAAAAGCGCTAAATAGTTTTTATGCTTGGCTAAGGTGAAAAGGTTGGTGTATCGATAAAAGCAAAATGCAAGGAACTCAGTGAAAGTGCAATAGACTTAGCAAATAAATCATAACGTACATGACACTGGAACGTCCACTTAGGGCCCATGTCCACCAAAGCGTTTTTGACCAGCTGAAAACGCCACCTGCTCTTCTGAAAACGCCTAGCTGGGAGCGCTAGGGTGCGTTTTGAAGGCACAGTGTTTTTTTTGAGAGGCTGTGGTTGCTATGATACATAGTGTCTGTGGAGGTAATGTGCTGCAAGTAGGGTAGCCTACTTAATTTTACTGAATGTAAAAATGTCACCACAAAGTATGTAGGCCTGCTTGTTCTGGCCTTTGCACTGCATGAAGAGAAGGCTGAAACATGAGCGCAGACTCTCCGTACGTGGATTCATGAGATTTTGCGGGCGAGGACAGACCTCGGCAAGTAGGAACATCGTTTCGTTCAAGATCGGATATGCTCGGTGTGGTGTTTGTCCCGCCCCTCCTGCACCGTGATTGGACGGCTGGGTAAAAAGTGACAGTGACGAGCGCAGCGTTTTTCCCAAAGTTGAATATTTTTCTACTTATTTAGCGCCTAGCGCGGAAAAGACGCCCAGCGCCTCATCACGCTCCTGGCCTTTTTACCAGCTTGGAAAAACACGGCGCTCCCATTGGAATGAATTGAAAAAAGACGCTGGACAAAAAAAAAACGCTTTGGTGGACACGGGCCCTGAAGAGGGCAAAAAATGACAGCCAGTGAAAACATCATATCTGCGTGGAGGAGACTGCAACCTTCCTCAAATAATACATGAAACAACATGCCATATTCCACTTTGTTTTCTCCATTGCTTTCCACCATTTCAGGTGTAGCCTAACTGGTGCTTTTTAAATTACATCATCTCGTTACAACCCCTTCTTCAGCAACCGACCAACACCTAATATTTCTAGTAGATGGAAACTTGCATACATTGATGTTAAATTTGCCAATTTTCTCTATTTGTTCCAAAAAAAAAAGGATAGCTACTTTCTCATGTTTATGTTTCAGTTGAACTGTGTACTTCAAATGAAAAAAGCAAGCATCTATCTACAGGTGTGCTGGGTTATCAATGAGTAGCCTAGTTATTAAACCTCGCATAGACTGAATTTCCCCCTATATGTGTGCACATTCTCAAGTTTAAGATTTCCAATTTTCGGGGTTCCTCTTCCTCCAGGTCCTCTGGCAGATCTGTAAAATAATTCAAAAGAACAGAAAAGAACATCTGACCATAAAATCATGACGTTCTACAGAGAACATGTGAATGGGAGTTATCTCTCCCAAAGCTATTTTTGAGTGGTTTTGTTCGCAACACTTCCAGCTGAGTTGTTCTTTGAACACTGTTTCTCCACCGCAAAATATCTCCTTCTACTCTTACTCAGCTAACAGATTCGCACACGTATGCACTTTGTCTGTCTGATACACACACTTCCTGTCTCTCTGTTTTTCTTTAGCAGCTTCTGACAGGTGGCCCTGCGGGGCCCATCTCAGTTGGCAGAAGGCGATATCCCCCACAAAAACCTCTCCATCTGGGTCAAGTCAGAGAATAACAGGCCAAGAGGAAGATAGAAGATGTGCAAACATACACACACACACACACACACACAATATGCAAACACAGAGGTCGATCTGAAATTGTGTGTATCACTACACCTGAGTTCTTCTTCATGTGTCTGTAAATGTGAATGCATGTGTGCATCATGGCTTGTGTTTTTGAGTGCTGGTTTCTGTCTGTACTGCATCTGCACACATTGCATATATGTGGACTAAATGTGCACTTACAGTTGTAATAAAAACCAAGAGCCCGGAGCAACAACATAGTCTCTTCACAGCTCCTATTTACACAGAATGGCAGCACTTAGACCGCTGGGCAAATAGATGAACAAAATGTGGGCTCGCCTAATACGTAAATTCTATGGACTTGCCCATGCTGTCTGCACCCTCAAGGATTTCAAGAGAATAAATCTAAAGGAAATGAGTAGAGCCTGTTCCTTCTTCTGTTCTGCTTCACTATCAGAAAAATACATCATAATTTGGATAAGCTGAAGTATGTTTCTGCTTTTGTCATTTCCTTTTGTCAATTCAGACAATCTGACATTTCCTTCTTGTTTGTCTTTGGGGTGAGGATTTGCCCTCATCGTTGACATGGGAAGACGAGGACACTGTAGACACCAAAAACAGATGCTGCCAAGTTCCATTTTGTGTAATGTACGTAACATTGATAGAAATAAAAAAAGGAATTAATTAAAAAATTAAAAATTTATGGACATTTTCAAAAACATTAGTATATGTCAGAAACTGGTAAATTGGTAATCTTGAATTGGTAAACACACCCCTCTAAAGCATCAATATTCACCTGTTTTCAGTTGACACTGGCTGTGCTAGAGAGCATGCAGTTAGCATAACACAGCTGTCCTATTAAAACCATATTTCTCAACCCATACACAAGCATTTAATGTTTTAGCGGATCAGAAATGTTGATATATGATGTATATTGCATCTCTTATTACAGGGGATGTTAATGACTTGCTCTAATATCGCTGTACACCCTAACTTGTCAAAGGAATCAGCAGCTCCAGGATTGTTTGTAGGTTTGCTGGACTCATGGGATCTCTTCTTTATTCATCATGAACAGGCAATTCATGGCAGATAAAAACAAATTTTAGCTCTAATATGTATTTATACTCAGGACTTTCAGCTTTCATTTTTTCCTGTCAATGATCAAGAGGCAGTGAAGATTGATGTTGCTAATCATAGTGTGCTGCTGTCCTGGAGTAACAGTAGGTACGTAGTGTAGTATGTTCCTTTATTTCTGTTTACTCTGAAACTAAATGTTCCTCTCAGTCTGGCCTGCCGGAACTGCAGTTTAATGTAGCCTGGTGCTCTCGAACACTGTCTAAGCCATCCATACATTCACAAGAAGTCGTGCAGACATTCAGGCATGACCCATGCATGCACACATTTATGAGCACGGACATGTAAAAACACTTCAATTAACACATTAAACGCCGCTACTCTCCGGTCTTCACCTCACCATTTAACCTTCTCAACCTAAAAGAGAAAACAATTCCAACTGTGTTTTATAGGAATGTGGCAGCATAAAAAAATCATAGTATAGTTGTCTTTGCTACAATCACCACAGTATATATAAATATTTCTGTAGTTACTTCATCCAAAAATTGAGTTAGGAGATACACTACATAAGTGTCATAAAATTTTATTTAGCGTACATACACTCATAGCAAGAAATGTATAGCAATTTAACAGTAAGATTTAGCAGTTTAAGAGTCTGCTCTTTGGGGGAGCTCTCAAAGAATCCGAGCAGCAGTGAATATTCCTACTTAAATCCCCTTTTAATACATATCCTTAAAACATCGAACCTTAGTTATAAATCAGTGATGCCAAAAACTTGCGCACATACAAGGTACAAGGTGAATTTATGTGTACTTTTAAATCAGGGTTGTTAATGAGATGAAGTAATATGGAGTGACAAAATGAGGAGGTTGGGGTGTTTAGAGGGACACGTGTGTGAACATGATTGGATGTTACACTCAGCTGATAGCAGATAAATGAGCCACTTATTGTGAAGCATGATTGAAGCAGCTGGTGTCACTCAGCTAATGTATGCTTGGCTCTGTGTGAACTAACACTTTATGATATATTTCTACAGTTTCTAAAGTATCATGTCTATCACAGAAGCCATTACAGTAGCAGTAATTGGTATCTGCTGTTTTGATGTTAAATATTTTACTCTTGCCATTTCTGATGCGTGTAGCCTACTACTAGCAAAGAAAGAGGCTCATGCTCATGAACATTGCAGGTTTTTGTGATTTAAGACAGTTATTGTGATATGCACTCCAATGGTAAATGTTTTTTATAGCGATACATAGTTGTATAATATACTGTCCCAGCACTCATTTCATTCATGTGCTTCCTCTTGACATCAAAAGTGCCCAGCCATCAAGTACTGGGTGAGCCTCCAGCAGATATAAGCCAGACCTGCCAGGGCTGTAAAGTAGTGGCAGTCATGCCGCAGTATCAACTCACTCAGCTGTGAAATATGGCTGACATGATTGTGCGCAAACCACAATTACGTCTCGAGTCCCTGACAAGTGACCACAGAGCACTAGTTGTTCAGTCAACTGTGAAAAATAAACTGGTGGACCCTGCCGCTAATGCCTCTATTTTCCCAAAACACAATCACTGCAATGTCACACACAGTTCTGACCGTTTGCTAAAGAAAGAGATTGGCACCAGTGTGACAGGAGGGAGAGGAGAGTGGAGCCTATTTGTGCTCCTTAACAATGGCTGAAAGAGTACCAGCATCATTTTGAGTGTTTGTGGTTTGTATGACTGCTGTGAATTTCTCATCAGCTATGGTTTTATTATTATATGCTGTCAATGTGGCATTTGAAAATTTGAGAGGGTTATATTTTCGAACAACTAGTGTAACAATGGGCAAGGAACAAGTATTTTCATACTTTTCTTCTTCTCTATACAATAAATATGTGAATTTCCCTGTGAGTTTGTGTGTGTTAGGAACCCATGAGATGAACCTAATCCACTGTGCAAAGCATCCTGGGATACTTGGCGACGTGACCAAGCTGGCAGTGCATGAAAAGCATACAGGGCGGAAATGAGTTTATAATTGGTTGTGAGCAGTGGGCCTGCACCGTCATGTCTCATGATGATGTCAGCAGCCTGCCCGGTAGTGTGCATGATGCGGCTTCACCTATATACAGTCACATGAGAAACCTGCAGCGCTGGTTAGCACTGCTCCCGCTGCACCCAAGCTGACACAAATAGCGCTAGCTCCACATTCCCGCACTGGCAGAGGGACATGTTGTTCTTGCACTCACACGACCTCCTCCCCAAGGATGGGGTCCTTTCATCATTACGTCCAGGTTTTCACAGACGAGTCCCTGGCCGGTGTGGGATCCTCCACCAGGAAGAGTGGAACCTCTCCCTGTGGATAGTCACACAGATCTGGCAGCAGTTCAGTCAACAGGGCCGACTGTTTGCAAGCAAGGAGTATGCCCAGTGTCCTCTCTGGTTTTCCAAACTGTTTACTACTGTAGGTAGCAAGCTAGTTAGCCAAACATGTAGCTTACATTAGAAACAGTATTTAATCCATCCTTACATTTTTTCTCTTGGGTTTTTAGTCCTGGAAATGCTAAAAGCATAATAGGCCTGTCCATTTATGGTTTCTAAGCTACAGTATATACAGTAAAGTCCTCATTAATGAAAAATGCGGTGCCCTCGACCTTTATTTAAATTGTTTAACTATCTTTCACTTCCAAATTATAGTTTGAGGTAGCAGCTGTTTTGTTAAAGACAGCAGGTAAAGTAAAATGAATGGGAGAATGGTTGAACCAGATGGTGCTGTTTCTGTAGTTTACTGTGTTGACATGAGGCTTATTGTCTTAGTTTCAGAGAAACATTTTAGAAAAAATATAAAGCTGATGATCATCTTTCCGTGATGTTTACACTTCTACAACTGAAGAAAGGACAGCTACACGCTCATTGTCACACATGCACAGCTGTATAATCACATCATACGCCTCTGCATTTATATTTACACCATACTATGAGCAACACCACTATAAATAATCTGCTGTGGGACTGTTATGATCAAAAGACAACCAAACCGCTGCAGACTTAAAGCTGTAGTTTCTCATCATTGTGCTTTTGGTTCTTATTAGCTATTCATGAATTAAAGATTTAATACTACCCTCAGAGGGCATAATAGTGGTGGGCATATACACCAGAGAACATCTTGTTTATACATCTAAGCAAGAGAAATGTTTAAAATATTCCCTGACATCATGTACCTTGTGCCTATCTGTTAACACCAAGCACCATGTCCCACAGTTGTAATTTTGCTTCAATGAGATTTCCAGAAGTCACCAAAGATGCAATTGACTGTGTGCTTTCATGGAAACAGCCAACAGAAAAGGGGGAAGAACATCAAAATGATTTAGGATTAAGGAGGAGTCCAACATTGTCTGTCTGGGGCGAAAAAACAGGCGCCCAAAGCAATAAGTTAGACCACTTATAGCTTAGGCAGGCTCAGAAAAAACACACAAACCAATCCCTGCTGGCCACAGAGACAGGAACAGAGGCAGCTAATGGGCTAATTTTACCCCTAATTAGAGGATTAATTTGTCCATTTAGTTCTGTATGAAAAATGCTCGACTATTGGAAGACAAAACCGGGTTGGACAGATCACTGTCTCCGCCTATACTGGTCTGATGCACACCCTTTTAATCATTTCATTAACTAAATGATAAAAATGGCACCCTTAAACTGTGTCATTTAGATTTTTTGGTGTTGTGGTGTATGACTATAAATCTTTATTCCACCAGCGTAGAGATGTCTGTTTCCTCGTCACAATCAGCCAGTCTGCCATCTTTCTTTCTCTCTTTCTCTTCCTCCCTCTTTCATTAGCTACAGCAATATTTATGGCCTGTCAGGGTCCCAGGCTGTCACAGAGAGCACCTCATAAACCCTTTCACCGATGTCCTGCTGGCCCTACGTGATCGTAATGGAAAGTCTACGGTCATGATGTGTATGCACTGTGATTTGTGTGCATCATTAGCTAGATATCGGGAGATGTGGGGAGAATGGGTTTGCATGTGTAAGGGTGTCTTTATTGTTAAAAAAGGGGGGAAGCTGCTAGCCTCTTGACCAAGCAGTGTGGAGTGCTGTGAACAGAAGTGTCCTGGACTGTCCCCAGGAAATCTTCAGCCATCCACACATCACTGAAATGGCGCTATAAATCACACACACTCTTTCTGTAGTCAATCTAAGATCAATTTAATTACATGCATAATATTTATCCACAGCTTCCTGCATTTACTTCAGAATTAGTTAAAGTACCCCAGTCGTTTTATAAGGATAAAACTTTAATACTAAATGACTTTAGTATTTTATCCTTACTCCCAAATCTTTAATACAATCAGTTTGTTTATGTCTTTTTTGCACAACATAAAACACCAGGCAGTTGGTTGAACATATATTGGCACATCAACTTATTGCATATACCCTGATGTGTTCAAGGAAGCTGAAGCTGAAGGTGTACTGCATTCACATGTTGTGTTATTAGGAAATCTATAAACGTCATAATCAAAAGTATTGCATTACAGATTTGTTTTCTGTATTTTTGCCTGTTTTGGACAAATTACAGGTAACGTGGGAAGAAATAGAAGGACGCAACATGCAATAAAGGTATAAAAATGAACTGATACAAATGGGTGCCGGGAAGACAGGAAAACAACAGGCAACAGGCTCAGCGTCAGAAGCCACCTATTTTTAAGTCCAATTGACTTTTGACGATTATCAAAATAGCTGACATTTAATTGTCTGTCAGTTGATTCATCGTTTCAGCTCTACGTGTAAATACTGTTGGGTAGTTTAATCTATAAGGAAGCATCACATTTTATAAGCTCATCATATGATGTTTGTAAAAATCTAACTTGTAAATAGTAGCTCAGAAATATGCATATTGCAATATAAAATACAATATTTTCCTCCTTCCTTTAAGTACACGTATAAAGTGTCATGAAAAGACACTTTACTTTACTCAAGTAAAGTACAAGTACCTCAAAGTTGTGCAGAACAAATTCATTTATTTCAGGCATATTGAACAGGGATACTAATAATACATAAATAAATGTATAATGTGGCGAATTAGCCAAAAGGCTATTTTACATCTGCTGTAAAATAGCAGATGTAGTAAAATTGTACTTAGTTACAATCCAGCCCTGGTTTACGCTAAAGTAACCTTTAAAAAAATCCTTTTGTTTGTCATAAAAAGGGCTGATCACTCCATCACATATCTCCCCATGTTCTTTTCTCAGGCTGTGAGTACCACTGGAAGATTCAGGCACTATTTTGGGAAGCCTCAAAACTGTTAGCCAGCGTGCATAACTCTTTGCCTCAGGGTTGCCTTGGTGACTACGAGCTGTTACCTGACAAACGCTGCAGCAGTTTAAGGGTGGCAACAGATTTCCTAGCTGCAAAATACCCTTTGGTATGCATTCTTAGAGGAAATACATTTTTTCTGTGTTTTAACAGAACATTGGATTGTTATTAGACTGGCAGAAAGGGATTGATAACATATGTTTTTGCTCCTATGTAGTGATTAAATATGCATAAGTGCTTATGTACATAAAGGTTTAAATGCTGTTTTAATAGTGATTGACTGATGTTTTATTGGCTTAAAAGTAGTCACATTTATTCTAAGATATACTGAAATCAGCGTAGAGTGTAAAATATCAACTGTTTTAAAAGTAGAATGTGAAGCACTAAAATTCAGAAAAAAGAGAATTTGATCTTTTAGTCTTCAATGGCAGCTACAGGCCTTTCTGTACAGCTTGTGCATGTTTATGTGTCCAGTAGGTAATAACTGCAGAAACATTGATGAATAGCGTAAGAAATATGGGGTTTACAGAACATGATGACAGCCTCTAATCTTTACAGATCAAACATGAATGATTGTTTTTAGTGGCCCAGGCCTGTACCAGCAAGCAGCAGAAGGATGAGCACATCCGTCGGATCAGGCCAGAAACATGCTCTGGGTCCAACCTGTCACTCAAAAGGTTAACAGATGCATCGGAGAATCACATCTTGGTGGAGATGCAACATACAGACTACTGGTAGCCACTGTTTTAGCTGTCAGTTTTCAGAAGTGCTGGTCATGGCTATTGTTTGCAATAATTATAGTATTCTCAAGGTGTTATGAGAGCTGAAAACATGCTTAGCTTGAAGCACTCTTGGGAACGTACGGCAGCGTCTCATTTCCATTGAAAACAATAAAAAAAGGGGGCCAGCACTGAAAAAGAGATTTTCCCAGCAGAGAAGCAGCTTTACTTTTTCCCGGGCATACACTGTCGAGCACTCGCTGGCATTGTAACTGTGGTAATTAATGCATTATACTGGAAGGCAAGAGCAGCCATGAACTTGAATACATTTTATTATTCAATGTAAAATGAAACACACCAGGTTATAGAGAGTATAGTATGGAATATATTTCCTCTGCACGTTCTACAAGCTGTAACCAGCAGTTTATTCCAAACAAGTTCAATGTCTGACTATTTAGAATGGAAGTTAGTCCTGGAGTTTTTCAGTTTTGTTTTGTTTTTTTGTCAGTGTATTTTATTAGGTTTTGGAGCATTTCAGTTTTAGCCGCATACTAAAGGAATTTTAGACATGTGTGCACCTTATATCAAAAGATAACAGTGTTTGATTTTTCACAGCCTTGGTAACACATCCATATGACGGTCAGTTTGCTTGTCAACCTCTAACTCCAGCATACTAACATGCTCACAATGACACTAGAAGGCACTAGAATATCTGTTCCAAATTTCAATCTGGACCAAAGTGGTGGACTGACTAACTGCTAGCCTGGCTAAAACGTGCAGCTTGAAACATGTTTTTCCTACAATTGCGTGATGAGTAAACCACGGTAGAAATATAACAGAAAGAGAAGCAACAGCATGTTAAGTCATTCATTGCTCTACATTTCATAAACAGGAATTTACTGTATTTCTATTGGCCAATGGCCATTTGAATAGCTTGATTAAAAACACTGTCTTACTTAGAATAAGTTCAACAGTTGCAACTCTGCTCCAGCCCCGTTCTCTGTCACTAAAGGACACAAACTCATAGTCACATCCCTGTCGAAACATGAATGTAAAGTGGCTGCACATGTAAGACGCTCTCTCTGCCTGACACCTCACAAGTGAGGTGACCGTTTCACCTCATGCCTGCCCACCTCTCCATTATTTAAATCTCTCCATACCACGTTTCAGTACAGAGGAATTTCAGGTCAGCACTGAAAAGCCAGACTGATCATAAAATCTTATCTATAACTCACTTTAGACTCTTAAAGGTACAGTGTGTTGAATATGGATATGGAATTTTATTTTAAAACATTCAAA
The DNA here is from genome assembly GCF_021292245.1 of Micropterus dolomieu. NCBI lineage: Eukaryota > Metazoa > Chordata > Actinopteri > Centrarchiformes > Centrarchidae > Micropterus > Micropterus dolomieu. Next base: position 16,436,951 of record NC_060169.1, read on the forward strand.
AAATTAACTAACATTATCAACAGAATGTGAAGTAGTAACAGTTCTGACGTTATGTCAATGACATATATATGTTGCGTTACAGAGATATCCACTGAAGTTAGCATGCCAACAAGCTAGCCCTGGCCTATCCTATTTTGTAATACCACTTTGTACCTCGAAAAGCGACCAATAGTTTAGCTCATATATAGCTCATATGTAGCCTCCCCCCGTAGTTTCAGCCGGGACATGTTTGCGAGCAGAAAGTTTGCTACGTTAACCAAGCTCTCTTCGCTTTTTCAGTCTAATAAATAAACAAAATAAACATACAAAATGTCAAGAAAGGAAACACACTTATTTTCCTTATCAAACTGAAAAATAGGACCATACACCTTGAAGTTTCTCTATTTCACCAAACTAAATGTTAGCTCATCGTAAATCACACTTCATTCAAACTTGACAGAAACAAAATAAAACTCACCAAAACCATTGTAGTTACTGACTTTGCACACAACCTGAGTCTTGTGAGAAGAATGTAGAGGTACATATTATGTTTACTATAGAAACTTACACTTTAAACAAACTAATAACAACAAAAAAGCAAAAACAGTTGAGGCTTCCTGAGACAAATACTACAGACTATGATCATCTTGTTTCATTTCAGGACAAACAAGGATTTACTGCCCTCTAACTCTCTCTCTCTCCGTCTTTCTTTCTCTCTCTAAACATATAATCCATCACAGTCACAAACACCAGAAGACTGCAGGTAGTCTTGTCTTCCTCCAGCCTCAAAGTGATATTGAGTAAATCTGCCTTGGTATTAATGCAGCAGACTTGACTGTATAGAGAACAACAATGTTTGTACATGTTTTCCTTCAAATATTGACACAGTGTGTTTTCTCATTCTCCTGAGCACAATCTGTCAATATATCTTTTTTGTGGAGTTTACAAGGAAATATGAAATTCTGCCTACCCCTATATATATTATATAAACTTGTTTTTCCACTCTGGCATTGAACAGCAGCAGAATAGCTTAGTTAAGCATAAAGACTGAGTTTTGTTGTCACTATAAGTGAGGAATAGTCCAGCATATAATCTCCACAATGTGTTGTTTTTACACTTCAGTTTTGGTACAGATTAAACAAATGAGACATAACAAGTTACTGTAATTAGTGAGCTTTAGTGGTGCTGGTGGTATGCAGATTTTGTCACTTTTGGACAGAGCTGTTTCCAGACTTTGTGCTAAGCTAAGCTAACCAGCTGCTGGCTCCAGCCATATTTAATGGACAGATATGAGTGTGGTATCAGTCCTCTCATCTAACTCTCTGCAAGAAAGCAAAAAATTCCTTTAAATTATATATTTAATTAGCTTGTTTTGTCGAACCAATGGTTCAAAACCAAAAGACTATCAATTTGTTCGATATAATATAAAAGCAACTCGATATAATATAAAAGCAACCCATTCACACACTTTAGAAACTGAGCATCAAATATTTGAGTTATTTGCTTGATAAAGGACTTAAACTATTAAAACAGTTGCAGATTAATCCTCCCCAGATCATAATATTACCCCCTTGGACCTTGTTTTATCAAAGATGAGACTGATCTTGAATAAGTCAGCTAAGAATACCAAGTCTTTAATACACATACTTAAACGGTTTGGAGAAACTCCAGTTATTACGAATCACGATGCAGAGCGTGGCCACCCACAGTTGGCAGATGGGTTGATGCAGTGTTGCCAAGATTGAAAGCGTCCAGCCGGTGTATTAGTCACCTGCCAGTCAGCACTGGGTTGGGGCCAGAAATGGAAAAGCTTCACTGTCAGGACTAAGCATTACAGGCTACAGTCACAAAAATCACACCAGATATGAACTTTTAGAGCCTCACACGCACAGACTATTCCAGTAAATTAGTCATGCCTTTTAAGGAAAGAGAGGTAAGAGGATTTAACTCTTTTACAGTGCACAACGTGTGACCAATTTCTACTCAAACCTCAATGATGGGATAGTTCCGTTGATCTCCAAAAGCTGAAATGATTCACATCTCTTTCTTTGGTCTAACATAGGTCTAACAAAGGCAAAGAAAGGAAGGGGGAGGGGAATAGAAATGTGAAAGTAGAGGATGCAGATATGTGTAAGAGGGAAGCCAGGTGATTAAACTAAAGAGAGGCAAGTGGTGTGCAGTAAGAGGGGAGGGGTACATCATGATCCGGTAAAGCAGCAGAAATGAGATGGGATTATTTATGGCATTAAGAGTGCATGAAATGGAATTGGGCAGGGGCTTATTTGTGCTGTACCCCAGTCCTGATCTCTACTTTTGAGGACAGAGATCCTCATCTTCAGTCACAAGTAAACCATAATGCATCTGTATGTCTTCTTGTAGTACAAAAAAGGAATTATGTTATGCAATGTATCACTCATGCAAGTATGGGGGGTGGGCAACAAAATTCACTACACGACAGTCACACGACGCTATTATGGCAGACAAATGACTCCCTGGACGTCTTGGGAAGGAGAGAAACATTTCACCACTCAGATGTAAAGCAACAGGTCACTTTAAATGCAGCTTCATTGTATAATTTGTCAATTTGGTACTTAATAATACTTATTACTGGTGTATATATTTATAGCAACAGCAACATTTCTAAGCAAAAAAGATTGCCTATTTTTACAAAAAAATGTTTAGCCTACTATATGTTATAAAATTATATTATTAATTTTTCAGAGTAACGTCAATAAGGTAAAACGTAAGAATTTTATATTAAGGGTTATATTCGTGCCTCTAATGGCTGTTCTTGCTAAGAGCATGCATGTGGTTAATCATGTGATGTGACAGTTGCATTTAAAGGTCACTCTTTCTCTTGTAGCTTAATAAATATGTCTTATCGCTCACATTCATCAAAAATCATTTTTACTCCTAAGTTGGCTCTTTAGAGGGTTCTTCAGTGTAATTCATAAAGGTCTGATAAATATGGGCCCCCAGGCGTGTATTCATTCAACTTGAAATTACACTTGAAAAGAGAACAAAAAGAAAACTTAACTAAAGCAGGAAGGAAATTCTGTCAGCTGGTAGAAGAGAAACATCAGAGAAATCATATAATAAGGAGAATTTAGTATCACATTGAAGATTTATGAATGGAAAGTGATTGCATACAAATCAGTGCCAATTTTTTTGCTTGTTGTTCTCACACATGATAAATGCAAATAAAGAAAAGAAAAAAGTAATGTAACATCCTATCAGGTATCCAAGTCGAATGCAAATAGTGAGCTAAATCTATCCTATTCTGAATTACCCAGATTGCTTCAGATAAAGTAATCATTTTCACGACCAATGAGAATTTTTATACAATTACTCCAAAACATGCGTTAGAAGCAGTGCCCACCTCGTTTTTTCTGCTGTAGTCTTCTAAGATCTACTTAAAACACACCAAAGGCTTTCAAACATTTATCTTTCCAATAAGTCCAAAAATTCCACTCGCCAATATCATCTGAGTTCAAAGTGTACATGGCTGCACAAAGGTTTCTATCCAGAATGAAAAAAATGAAAACAGCTAAGACTTCTTACTGACTGTAGTTTCCAGAACACCATGAGGAGCTGTGATCCTGGGATTTTAACACAACCTGAACATGCCCCAAAGTTCAAACTGCATACCAAAGACAGTTTACATTTTCAGTGGTAACAAGGTTTGGACACACACACTGTCACATTGTGTTAATAAGCTAAAATGACAGCTTGAATACTGTATGTATTCATCTCAGGTAATCATACACAGTAGTTAATGATGCCTTGTGCTTTGCCATGGTTAGTATTCTCATGTTGTGTGTATGCTAATCTGCACATGGCGATCCTAACAGGAAAGAAACAAAGCATCTGTTTTAATATGTGTCTCATATGTCGTCACATCTCCCTCAGTCCCTTCAGGACAATAAACGACTCTCTCTTGGGTATTACTGCTTTGTTCAGAGTTGCCAGATTAGCAGCTGAGTGTGGGTGTTCAGAGGACACTTACCACAAGAGAGAGCGGCCTCTTCCATGACACCACTCCGATGAGTCCAGAGAGCAGCACCTGCGTGAGGAAACAGATGTTGTAAGAGGTGAATGATACTGACAAGTCTGGTGAAACAAAGATGGAGACATACACTATATGTACAAAAGTACGGGGACACCTACACATTACTTTAATGACATCCCATTATAAATACATAGGCATTAATATGGAGTTGATCCCCCCTTTGCAGCTATACCAGCTTCTGCTCTTCTGGCAAGGCTTTCTACAGGATTTTGGAGTTTGTTTGTGGAAACTGTTTCCCATTCATCCAGAAGAGCATTGGCAAGGTCAGACACTGATGTTGGATGAGAGGGCCCGACTCTCAATCTCTGTTTGAGTTTATCCCAAAGGTGCTGGATAGGGTTGAGGTGAGGGCTCTGTGCGGGCCTATCAAGTTCCTCCACACCAAACTGGGAGCTTTATGGAGCTGGCTTTGTGCAAGGAGCCATTGGCATGTTGAAAGAGGAAAAGGCCAAACACAAACTGTTGGAAGAACTACTGTCTAAAATTGCATGCTGTAGCATTCAGAGTTCTCTTAACAAAGATCACACCATGAAAAAAAACAGCCCATCCCAAAAGTATCGGAGCAGGGGTGTCCCAGTACTTTTGTCTACATTGTTTGAATAATTAAAAGTCTAGTTTCTTGGGCTTATTTGGAATCACCAAGATAATTGCTGGTGAGGTTAACTCACTAAAAAGAAGTTTGATGGTGCAAGAAAGATGAGCAGTCATATCATCATACATATATTTTAAATATTTTGTGATAATTATTTAGATGTTGACGATGATTTGTTACAGTGTGTGGTTCTTGGCACTTGGACAACTATGTATTTAATGACCCATGTGCACCTGTTCTAGGTTGACTATATTTCTATTTCCCACATGCCTTTGTCCATTCTTAGCGTTTACCATTGACAACGTAGGTCTGTCTGTTGGAAACCCCTTTGTTTGGAAGAGTAAACAAAGGCAAATAGTAAAATTATCACTCAACTCTCTGTTATAAATGTACTTCAGATCAGAAAACACTTGTGTCGTTGAAAGGACAGTTCCAAAGAAAGTATTGTATTGTTTATCTTGGATAGAAAATGCAACATCTTTTATTCCTACCGTTCTGACTTCACTACACCAAACTTCTGTACTTTCTGTTGTTGAGCATATATAAAGTTTTTTTTTGTGCAATGACGGATAATAACCTGTTCTGTTTTCTCTCCAAATTAAGTGGTCTGGATGATCTGTTGTCTTTTTTTGGAGCTTGTATCATTGTCTAACCACTTTAGAACCACTTCTTGCTCCATCAGACTTTTCTGCAGCAGTGTTGCCATGATCCCAGATCTCTGTATTTACTTTGGCGAGTGCAGTGGTATCAATACCAATTATCAATGATATCAATACCAATTAAAATTATGGCCAAAACTATGAAAATGAGATTGAAGTTGTAATACACCAAAACTAATATTAATATTATTTACAGACACAACACAAAAATCACAGCAGCAGTTAATAATGCATTTATTTAAAGTCCTTATGTCACTTGTCCTCTGATACACAAACACAGACTTTCAATATGGGATTCACGTCTTCTTTGGTTTCTCTGGAAAATACGCTCTGATTGGAAAGACCGTCTTCCACATGACAGGTTGAGTAATACATAGATTAGGTGGGAGTTGTAGCTCTTGTTTGGCAATGCTGTGCCCATCTGCAATCAGATTTGTCACCCGTGTTTCAGTGTGGATGTGGATTTCTTTGTCAACTGTTCATCATGTATTCACAAGCTCACTCTTCCACAGATTCTTTCCCTTTTGCTGGGAACAAATGAACAACCTAATCCTGTAGTTTGGGATGGTCATAGGAAGTTGAACGAAGTGAGCTTTTTTAGGACTGTAGAGTACATAAATGCGATGCCACATCTTTTTGTTTCGGATTTTAAAAGTCATTCTTATATTCCCAGCTTTTGTGTGATTCACTCCATACACAGCCTGATTCCCACATACTGGATACTGCACAGAAATGAAATAGGAAGGCTGGTGAAAGTAGGCCCATTTTGACTTCAAGGACATTCTGTATTTTTTTGTTTGTTCTCCTTGATGTAATTTGACAGATACACGTAACATCTTATACTGCTACTTGAGTGGACAACAGGATGATTTGAGGAATTCCTTCCCTAATGGTTAGTTGGTTACAGAAATTTAGGAAGTCTCCTTGAGATCTTTATCAAGAGAGCCCTCAAAACAATTTACATTTATGCAACATCACAACAAGAGAATGCAGTCACACAAAGCAAGCATCTGTCTCTTCCTCACACACACACACACACACACAGACTTAATTAAAACGGTCACGAATATTATCAGAACCATCAGTAAATAAAACAAGTCCCTCAGAGTAGAGCTGGGCGGTATATTGGTATAATGAAGTATACCAATATAATTTCAAGAGATATGAAATTAGACAGTACCGTTTATACCGATATAGTTAGATGTTGAATTAATTAATGTTTCCTTAAAGTCCTGCCAGCGTTTGCTCCTCTCTCTCCCTCACCGCGCAGCCCCGCCCCTCCCTTTGCGTCTGCAGCTGCACGCAGCCCTCTACTCACGAAGTCTCTAACAAGATGGTTGTGCTGGCCAACACTATTAAAGACCTGGCTTGTGAAAAGAAAGACACGGTTTATTCAGTGTTTCCCACACATACACTTTACTTCGGCAGGCCGCCCAGGTTAGGCGACCCATTGTAGCTTTTATCAGAGAAACATGGTGATTATGTTACAGGAGCGGACCAGGTAAAGCGACAGTTAACACACCAGTCAGATGTTATTCATTAGCTACCATGTTGGTTTTGTTTTGATAGGCTACGTCATCAACACGCCTCCTCAACATGCAGCTCAGCTGCTGCTGTGTGTCTTTATACAGCCTAGCCTACTACTGATGGAGAAAGTCACCGAAGCGGGCATACAGTGAGAGAGAGACGGTAAAGCCCCTTTTCCACTGCATAAAAGTTGTACTTGAACCTGCTAACAAGCAGTTTTTTCGTATCACCTCCGACTTATCTGTCTTTACATTCTGAGTAATGTTGAAACGTTTTAAGTTAAATCAAGAGACAGCTGTGTGTGGGTCGCTGGTGTGTGTGTCGCATTGAACATTATGTCGCAGCAGTTGTGTGTGGCGTCGCTATGACGACCAGCTACATCGAGTGGTGTTATCTCTGGGTACTATCTGCAATGGAAAATTGAGGATGGCCAAACCGAGTCAAGTAGAGTCTAGGCAAGTTGAGCTGATACTGGTAGCCTATTGGAAAAAGGACATAAGAAGCGGGGAACACTGACGTGTTTGCGGGTGAGGCACGTTAGGTCTGTGAGTGTGAAGAGAACTGAAGGAGGAGAATTCATTAAGTGAGTGATACTAAAGATAGAGAATGAAGTATAATTAAAACGGTGAAATAAGAAACAGGCTAAGTTACTAAAATAGTAAAAACATGCCCACTAAACTTAGCAGAAAATACCGATATATATTTTATACCGGAATTCTGCCTAACAGTACGGGGATATGACTTTTTGGCCATATCGCCCAGGCCTACCTCAGAGGAGTGTATCTCACATTAGTTGTAAGCTGCAAAGTAAAGGACTTAAGGTAGTTCTCTTATTTGACATTTCCCCAATCCTCGCTTAAACCGAAATTGTTCTGGTCCACCGTGTTGCAGGCCGCCCCAAAGCTCTTATTTGTGCTCCGATGAGCGCGGATCGAAGAGGGGCCATGACTGAGGATACAATAAGAGCAGCCTTCACGGATGTGTTTTACAGGCCAACACACCCCCTTATTGGATATCAGTTATTGATTGGACGCTGCAGCTGGTTGGACTGACCTGATACATCATGACATCACTAAAGTTTCATACTGATGGGAAGACAGATAACAGAATAATTAAACTGAAGTGTGTCACTCCCAAGTTTTATATTTGATTTGTTTTCTGATTCACCATCTAGTTAAAAATCAGTGTTCATTGTAGGTCTGAACAACAAAAGGACTGCAAACATCTTTCTTCAGTAATTAGAAAGATTTTTCTTTTATGATCTGTTATTTCCCCTATTAACTTTTGTTATGGAGACAATTAAAGTCAGAGCGAGTCGGAGAGTCTGTCTGTCAGCAAGACATTATTCATTGTCATTTCCAGTCAGTCACATGTGAGGCTGACCATTCCTAAGCCTCAGTTTTGATATGAGTTACATCATTTCCCATGAACCATTTAGAATAATAAATCATTTCCAATGTTAAAAATTTCACCATGATCATATTCTGGGTTATTCAATAATGAATTCACAATGATAAAATCAATAAATGCAGATACAAATAATGAATAAATAATAAAAAACGCATTCTGCCAGTAGAAATGAGTCCTGTGCTTCTGAACAGGACACAGTACACTGTATAAATACACAATGCGATGTGAATGAATTGAAGTGATTTGAAACAGTTTTAGAAGGCACAGACAAAAGATGCTGTCCTGCTGATGTCATTGCAGAGGGCAGTTACGAAGAATTTATTGTGTTGTTTATCTTAGAGAACATGCAATCTTGTGTTACTACCGTTCTGACTTCATCAGACTGTCTCCTAGGACTTATTGGTGCTTCAGGTTTTTCCCATTAGCACTGATTTGCTTTTAGATTTTGTGCACCATCTACCTGGAAACAGTTACCCTGCAGCGTGATGCTTTGGTTGGAATGAAACAATTCAAGCTGCTACCTGGACCCATCTTGTTGCGATGTCTGCAGTCCCCTCTAATATTTATTACTCCCATCTTGTTACTTATCTGTCCGTCTGATTTAAATCCAAGTAACACGACTGCAAACCATCTGTCTTTTGTAAAGATGTCACTCTAAACAGCAATTGATTTCTTTATATGGGATGTCTGACTTAACTAAATTTAGATTTGAAAAAAAAGGACCTATAGGTTTTTTGAAGCACACTTGACTCTGGGTGTGGTGCTGCATTTGTACAGAGCCTGCTACTGTAGGTGTGAATTTGCGTTTCATCAAAATGTGTGCGAACAAAGGGTACTCATAGCCTCCAGCGCTCTATTCCACCATGGTCTCTCCCTGCCTTTCACCATTCTTCACCCTCCATTAAACACCAACACACTCTCCCCATTTTCCCTCCTTACTCTCCTCCTTCCTTCTCTTCACTGACTTTCTTGATCTCTACTCTCTCTCTTCAAGTTCCCTTTCCAATTTCTCCCTGTATCACTCTCCATCTATGTATTTCTTGCTCCTTCGCTGCACCCACACAGTCACAGTATATTTCTGCACTTACACACTAACTTTCACCACTCTCTATCCAGCCTTCTCATTTCTATTTCCCTCTCCATCTTGTTCCACTCTCTAGTCAATCTTCCACTTCTTCATTCACCTTGATACCCACAGGACCTGGCAAATGGGATGTCAATATTTCATTTGAACAAACACACACACACACACACACGCCAGATAAATAGATCTCTGGATTAAAGGATTCTGGGGCTTTATACGCAATAAATGTGTCCAACTAGCAAGTATTGCTCCATCATTATTCAAATTTTAAAACACTTCGTCTCAGCAAACTGTTTTATTTTCCCTCCTCTGGAACATGTCAATGCAACAGTGTGTCTTCTAAAATGTTTTTGGATAACAATGTGCTTAGCATGGATGCATGGGATGTCCGCTGCAGAAGACTTTGTCTATACAGACAGGACTTACAAATATTATACATTTACTGTTTTGGTCTTTTTTAATGTGATTTAATGATAATTAATAGATAAAATAACTACAGGCTAACCATTTAATTACACACATTTAGTGTATTCGCCTATAAAATTAAATCCTGTGTTCCTGATTTTAGATTAGAGTCTGACAAATCGACCACATTCTGCTTTGGTCGAATGCTGTTTTTATTCTAAAACCCGTTTTAGATCTCTGGTATGTGTCATCCTCAAGCTCGGGTCCTCTACCAGAGGCCTGGGAGTTTGAGGGTCCTGCGCAGTATCTTAGCTGTTCCTAGGACTGCAGTCTTCTGGACAGAGACTTCAGATGTTGTGAATCTTCTGGAGCCACTTTCCCAGTTTGGGGGTTGCTCCGATTACCATTGGCACCACTGTTGCTTTTACTCTCCACAGCTTTTCCAGCTCCTCTTTCAGCCCTTGGTATTTTTCAAGCTTTTCGTGTTCCTTCTTCTTGAAGTTGCTGTCACTATTGCCTTCTTCTGCTGTTTGGCGATCAACACAATGTCTGGTTGGTTAGCCATCACCAGTTTGTCAGTCTGGATCTTGAAGTCCCACAGGATCTTAGCTCAGTCATTCTCAATTACCTTAGGAGGTGTCTTCCATTTTGACCTTGGGACTTCCAGCCCATACTCATGGCGGATGTTCCTGTACACTATGCCAGCTACCTGGTTATGGCGTTCCATGTACACACTTCCTGCATGCATCTTACACTCTGCTGTTATGTGCTGTACTGTCTCAGGGGCATCGTTGTACTGTCTCAGGGGCATCGTTGCACAGTCTGCACCTGGGGTCCTGCCTGGTATGGTAGACCACAGCCTCTATTGATCTTGTGCTGAGTGCCTGTGTTTATGCCGCTATCTGTGCTTACTCGATTCCAGTCACTGGTAGGATTTCTTGATATCAGCCACTTCTTCAATCTGTTGGTGGTTCATGCTGTGCAGAGGCTTTTCTCTCCATGAATGTTCTTACTCCTCCTTGTCCTTCTCCTTGGGTTTCTGCTGTCAGAGGTATTCACTTAGCCCTTCATCTTTGGGGGGCATATTCCTGATGTACTCCTGGATCTTTGTTGTTTCATCCTGGTCCACTTAGTGTACAGTCACAGTGTGCTGGATTTGGGGTGAAACCCTCCATGCATTGTGAGGAGCTTTCTTGTCTTGATGTCAGTGGCCTCTATCTCCTCCTTTGGCCAGTTTATTATACCAGTAGGGTATCTGATGACTGGTAGGGCTTATGTGTTGATGGCTTGGATCTTGTTCTTCAAATTCTGCTGACTTTTCAGGACCTGCCTTACCCTTTGTATGTATTTGGCTGGCTAGAGCAGAAATATAGAGACAAAATGAAGATAGCATGCAGAGCCGTTAATTCAAACAAGTAAAAAAAATAAATAAATAAACAGCCACAAAGTAGAAATGTGGCTGCTTAAGAACAGGCAGCTTGAATACAACGTGCTTTTGAAACGTCTCCAGAAGACACTGGAACCGAGACGAAGACGCACAAACAGAAAGAGCCACAGCCACATCCAGTGGACATCTGACTTTCTCTATGCACCATCTGTTCTAATAATGTCTCTACTGTGGCTGCTCTGTTCATTACTGGTATAACTGCATCGGGCAGCAGGAGATAGAGGCTTGGGTTACTGCTGTGTTACTGCAGGTGACTTTCACCCTCCATACTGGTGTCAGGCACTGCGACAAGGAGTCCAGAGATGTTGTGTCACGATTATGAGTGCGCGTGCGTGCGTGCGTGCGTGCGTGCGTGCGTGCGTGCGTTGTTCCTGGCAGCAGAGAGCAAAATGCACTGCACAATCAAGGTTGAATTGAGCTCGTATCGTTATGCATTTCCTGGATATGTATCCAACAATTTCAGTCTCATCTGAGATTTCCATAATTATGCAAATTGAGGTAGCTCAGCTCATGTTATTGCTTTTAGGAATTTAGGAGTTGCATGGGCAGATATTCCCAGAGGACTGAAAAGGAGTGATGTGTAGTCGTTGGACATGACATGTCGCAGACTGATTCACAATATGAATTATCTTACTCCCTTAAAGTTTGTTGCTAATTAGTTTATGTTATTATTATTCTCATATTTGGTGTTTACAATATTCACTTCATAGCATGTTCAGAAAGGCAGGTAACAATGTGCAAATGTGCATGCAGACATGCTTGAGTTTATATAATTATTATACTTCCCATAAGACAGTTATCTCCAGACACACCAAGTGCACCTCTCCTTCAGCTATGTCATATTGTTGTAGATATCAAGAGTGCAATCAAACAAACACACATACAACACACACACACTTACTTAGCTATTAGAGAATGTGTGTGTGTGTGTGTGTGTGTGTGTGTGTGTGTGTGTGTGTGTGTGTGTGTGGTTTGTGCGCATGTGTGCGCGTGTGTGCGTGTGTGCGGTTTGAGGGGAGAAATGATGTGAGAGCAGGAACCATGTGATGCCTTTGTTGCTAGTTGTCAGTCATTGGAGGCTTTTCCCCTTGGCTGCTCCCAGAACAGGATTAGCATGCAATACTTAGCAGCATTAGTCACTGAAACCTGGGTAGCACACACCCACTAACTTACTGAAAAAGTGCTGAAGCATCTTTCAATATGTAAGCATTATTTCCTGACATTCTAATACAGACCAATTAAAGTAAAATCATAGAAAAACAAACCAACAGAAACAGGAGTAGCAGGGCAAAAAATTCTTAAATTAAAAGTCTGTACAAGAAGGATTTTTTTAAAGATGCGCTGACCTGGTTGAATAAGGTACTTCAAGAAATTGTTTTGAGTCTGGGCCACAGAACAACTTTTCGTCAATAACAGCCTTTAGTCGGTCGCTGTGAGATGTGTTGTTGCAGTACCGTTTTTGAGATTAAATGATGCTGAAATCTGGTTAGTGTAAACAAGTCGGAACTGAGATGAAACACTCTCTACATGTAGTATTAGTTGATTTGCATTCTAGATGAGGTATGACTCATGAAACATGGAAAACTGGAATAGCAATAAACAAATCTGGAGGAAATGAAGTATATTTTTAGGCAACCTTGAACTAATTATGTAAATATTTCCTAGCAGAACAGTCAAAGTCTCAAGAAAAAAAGAGTCACCATGAGAAATTTGTTCAGGAACAAGTCTTAATTTTAGAGTTGGATAACATTTAAAGACATCTAATCTTTGATAGCAGTTAGCAGGGCAGGATGTTCGGATCATTAAGCATATCCGCTTAAGTGACACTGGTGGGAAACAAAAATGAAAACTAAAAATGACAGATGATTTAATAAAGGAGCATAAAAAACTGAATTAATTCCAAAAAAGTGGAACTTTTCTGGGCTAATGTGAAATTATGAGGGGTTTTATCTGTGTGTCTCTGATAGACACACACACACACACACCACACAAAACACTAACATGCAGATTCACAAGGACACACACACACACACACACACACAGAATACTGACAAGTGTAAATGGAACGAAGAGATAAAAGCGAGGCTTTGGCTTCTCACAGGACTGGATTAGAGGAGCCAGTGTCATCGCCATGAAAGAATGCATTACTCTGATACTCTGACAGAGACAACTAACACTTACACACACACACACACGCACACACACACTGACTTGCAGAGGTGACATGTCATTTGAGGCCCACCACAAAGCAAACATTTTAAAATACAACAGCTTAAAATTCCCTTTTAACAGATCAGTGAGTTATTGCAAAGCCAGTTTGAAAAGATTGAAGTCAAACTGCCTCATGACAGAGAAGGCGTGTGAGGCCTGCTGGATCCCTGGATGGGAGAAACCCAGTAAACGATAAGTCTGTGTAACTGCCGCAGCAAATTCCAGCCACACATGCACACATTCTGAACCTGCTTCACAACTTCAGTGCAGCAAAGCCTGCATTTTATTATGGAAGAAAAAGCAACTACATGGAAAAGTGTTTTGATATTTGTTACAGAAACTAATACAAAAAAAATTGTGTATTTAATCTAGGTTGCCCCCTAATAGTCTTATAAACTGCAGTTTGTTGCAGAAAAAACCCCAACAACCTCCATTTGGGAGCTGCACCTTGCTAGGACAAAAGTATCAACAGATAAGGAGCCAGTTTGTAGCAAGTTAATTTGTAAGTTGTGTTATACAGTACCCATTGTGTTGATAAGTCAGAGTATTTGTTCTTGTGAAGTTTGTGCGCTTCTTAAAATCGATGTAAAATTTATATTTTAAAGAGGTCATTTTATGCCTTTTGGCTTTTTCCTTTTCCTGTATATATCTTTTTTTGTGCATGTAATAGGTTTGCTAAGTGAAAAAGCCCAAAGTCCAGCCCAAAGGGAGTCTCCCACAGAAAACACTGCTCCTGAACTGACTGAAAACAGCTCAATTGTAGTCCAGCCTTTATTTCCAAAACCTATCTGCATCACTATGGCTGCATTCAGACTGCAGGCCAAGGTAAACACAATCTGAATTTTTTGCTCATATGTAGCTCAGATCTGATCTTTTCATAACAGTGTGAACAGCCCAAGTCACATGGAATCTGATCTTTTCCATTTTGGATTTGGGCCACTTTCATATGTGGTCCAAATCCATTACAGATCTGATCTTTTGAAATGCAACTTCAGTGTGAACACTCAGATTGGAAGTGATGCAACTTTGCGTCACTCTAGAGCTGCTGTTTTCACAATTCTGCTGTAGACGGAGCCGTGGTGAATAAAAAAGCTCCACAAAAGCCATAATTAAACATGTGGCTCTCTTTCCTCTCTACCTCACTATCATCTGCTCAAATTCCCTTTCTTCCACTTGAAATCCACCACGCAAGCTCTCTTCCGAGTTATGTACATGTTGCTTGTCCGTGCGGACACAGTGGCGAGAGAGAGAGGGAGTGAGTTGTGGGGCAGAAACAGTAATGACAGAAAGTTGTGAAAATTGGTCATAATTTGGGAGAAATGGGACCCCGGGAGGAAACCGTGAGAGGACAATGAAATACGTGAGCATAATGTGACCTCTTTCAAGGCTCATTATTTCCATTTTGTATTACTAATAACATTCTTTCTCAGCCCTGGAACTCAAATCATTTTCTGATGCACCAAAATATACATTTGTAAATAATTAAATTGATGTTATAAAATGCCTTGAACTGACGAATACTAGTTAACTAGGATAATCTTTAATCGGGGCAGTCCCAATTTAATCGTTATCACATATAGTGTGTCATGACCAGGTTGAGGATTTAGGTAAGAGGTTTAGGTATCTTGGGGTATTATTAACAGGTGAGATTGACCACCCATTGAGAAGTGGTGGTAAAGAGAGCAGAGCTGTAAAGCAAATGTCTTGTTCAATCTTTGTACTTACCCAGAAATTTTGAGTACTAACTGACTAAAAGAATGAAATTGGAGTTACAAACAGCTGAGTTTTTATCTGGTTTTAGCTTATTTGATGTTTGATTCCCACTGTGAGACATCCACCATTGTGTCCCTGAGCAAGACACTTAACCCCTCGTTGCTCCAGAGGCGTGCGACCTCTGACATGTTTAGCAATTGTAAGTCGCTTTGGATAAAAGCGTCAGCTAAATGAATAAATGTAAATATTTGTCAGACGATACTCGATTGACTGTTGTATGCAACCAATGCCAATCAAATATCTATTTATAAAGATTATCCTGATGGACCTTGCTACTAACGAAAAAAGATGACAGAAGTTCAAGTATGTTTTTCTATTTGTTGTCTCAAAATATAGTTTTCAATCACATTTGGAAATTTATGACAAGGAAAAAGTGATTAGTTTGGGATTTTCTTCAAAAATTAGTACTACAGAAATGATTTTTTCCTCTTTAAATATACTTTGTCACTGTATTTTGGGTAAACATACAGTTTACCTATTAGCAGTAGTAGTAGTGTCCAAACTGCAGACTTACTGGTATTTGCCTAAAACTGATGAAAATTAATGAAAACTTAGTTTTTCTATTACATTGTCTGTCTATGTTCCCTTTTCTGTTTTCTCATGTAATAAACTACTGAATTTTGCATACACAGTGACTAGCTGCTCATATGTAAAGGTTTGTTATTCCCTACTCAATATACACAAATGACATATAGATACTTGATTCAGCTTGCCAGCTAAAATATGTATGACAATATAGCATCCATATGGTTTACTGCAAGAAAGGAAATGAAAACAGTGAGTTAACATAATTAATAGCTTTCCAGCTGCTGTAAGGACAGATGTGATGACTAATGAAAGTAAGACATCCAGTATTAATTATTAATTCCACTATTCCTATTTTAGTTAAAGACAATCCTGTGCTGGTAGTAGATGTTTGTGTTTTATTTATTTCCTATTATACTATAACGTGTTTCTATGTCTTCATCTTTACATGCTGTGTGTAAATGACCTGGACAAAATATTAGAATATAATGTAATATTAGAATAGAATTCATTATATAGTTTCAAATTTTTGGTCACTGTGTTTATGCAGATAAAATCAAGTGTTTTCATACTGAGACCTAACCACTGTGTCAAGTCAATTTATTTTTATATAGGCCAACATCACAAGTTTTTGTCAAACGGCTTTAAAATCTGTACAGCATACAAAGCCCTCTATATAAGTACAATGTGAAAGATATGTCCGGAATCTTAGTTTTAAACATTAAAAAAGTGTCTAACATTATCAACAAAATGTGACAAAGTAATGTTTTTGACACTATGTCAAAGATGTCTATGTATTGTGTTGCAGAGATATCAACTGAAGTTAGCGTGCTAACCAGCTCGCTATCTTAGTCACTGTAGCGTCCAGTCTGCCCTCAGTCCAACATGAGGACAAAGAAGTAAAGCTGCCCAAAGGAAAAAGAAACAGTATCTCTTTGTTTCTTGTTGTCTTTTTAAAAGTACCTATAGTACTTATTCCTTGTATTTGTCAGTTGTGTCTAAACAGAGCGACAAAGGAGCAGATACACACCAGAGATACTCACAAGTCTCTTAGCTCGAGTCCAAGTCTCAAGTCCCTCGTGGTTATAATGAATGTTGTAACACCTGCTGCGTTCAATCCAGGATGCTTAACACTGCATAGCTCTAAAGAATTCTGTAATTGTAACCTGGTTTTTACTTACAGAGCACAACCGTGTAGCTTATTAACTACTGTAAGTCAACACCCCCCCCCAGACTCTCAAACCAGTGTAACTTTACAACTAAATAAAACTGTAACGTTACATGATCAACAATAAACCTGTAACCTGTTTGCAGCCAGCGTGTTACATTCAGCTGCCGGCAGAATGGAGGGAACAGAGGTTTTGGACCCAAAATGCAGACACGGAGGTGGAACAGGTAGTGATAGTGAGGTTTATTGCAACACGGTGTAACTTACAGGTGATATGAGCATTCCCAAAAACACAACAGGTGAATATCCAAGAAGTCCAACAGAAAGTAAATCCAAAGTTAATCCACAAGACACAGGAGGCCCAAGAAACACTCGAGAAACACTGGCATGGGAAAACACTGGTTTCAAACACACAAAAACAACAATTAACTGGCCCAGAGTGAAGGGGCAAACCACTTAAATACAACAGGAGGGGAGAACATAATTACACAAAGGTGAATCCGCTAAAGCAATCAGAGACAAGCACAGGAAGTAAAACATGACAACACACACTAGGAGCAGACTAAACTACAAACTAAAACAGGAAGTAAAGTTAACAGAAACATACAGGGGAGGATCTCATAACACACTGCATGACCACCTTACTAACAAAACAAACAAAAGGTAGGAATACAGACAGTAAATCAAGACCAGAACACTAGGGCAGAATGAAATTACAATGAAACTGGGAAACCACATACAAACACACCCAACCAACTCAACCTGTGACACAGTGTTAATTAACATGATGGCAGCTAGCGGGAGGGACGTAAATGATTACGTTAATCGACTACCACAAGTTTGGCAAGCAAACAAACGCTCATTCATCTTTTCATAACGAACAGAAGTCAGAGTTAACCTCCCGTAGGTCGTAAAGCAAGAAGAAAGCGAACATTAATTGGCCAATGCTGAGCTAAACATGTTTACTAACCTAAGGTTACTAACCCATTTTGCATTTAGTGCTTCTTTGTTTGGGTCTTGTTGTATGAAGTTTTAAAGCCAAAGTTTATGATGAATGGCACAGCAGCTGCCAGTGTTTTTTTGTCCTCTCTCACGTGTGGCCGCTTGTAGCAGAAAAGTTGTGTTAGATAGGTAGGTTACAGGTAACACAGGGAGGGGAATAACAGATGTATCCTAAAAATAAACATTGTTCACGAGTCCCGCACCTCAAGTCTCAAGTCAAGTCTGAAGTCACTCTGTGTGACTTAACTGTGACTTGAGTCCGAGTCTCAAACTCAAGTCCCCATCTCTGATACAGGCAGGAGAGAAGCCCAGCCCTGCAGATCATCCCACAAGGCGATGGTCCTTAACTTCAGAGACACCCACTAATCCGGGATATGAATTGCTGACCCCTAATTCTTCGGAGCATGTGGTACACATTGTACCTTTAAAGGTAAAAAAAAATGGAGAAACCTCAATAAGAGCACAGAGAATGGATTCCTCTTCCAGACAGAGGCAAAATAGATCCAAAAACCATATTACAATATGGAAAATCAGTGAAGGTGAAGGACTGTTGACAATAATAATAAATCAGTTTTCTACTGTTATTGTTTATGTGCTAAAATGTTTTATTCAAAAGCATTTTTATTTGTCCGATTTAGTGTTGTTTCCTCTAAAAATCAAATAAAAAAAATCAATTTCCATGAAGGTGAATAAAAAAACCTCTTAATCCTAACATCCACAGTGAGGACTTCCATAATTAACCAGATGACAGTGGAAGTGTTTATGACTCCACGCTACTGTTTAGATAAAATATTTGAGCTCTGAAACTGCTATGGATTCTACCTAAATCACAGTCTTGACCTTATTCTTATTCATTTATGCATGGCGCCAATCAAAGAAGCCATTACTGAGAGCGAGGGTTTAGAAAGCAGGCCGTTTCTCAAACATCACCATTGCCAAGATGGATGGAGCCAGTGCGGTTGCCGTGGTAACCACGTACTGGCCATTTGCCAGGATCCATAATGATTTCGCATCAGCTGCTGCACTGAGAGGAGCAGGGACCCTCGCTGCTTCATACAGGCTCAAGAATCCCCACAAAATCAGCACACACACACACACACACACACACACACACACACACACACACACACTTTGACAGATATCGTACATACTCATACACTGTAGAAACCCTGGCATTAGATGGTAAACACTGGAGCCAAAATAAACAAACCTCTCCGACACACACAGAGATCCACACACATAATGCACACAGTGCCCTCTCAGTCAAGCCCTCCCCTGCTGTTCCTTTTCAAGTGAAACAGCCCTTATTGCTTCATGTTGGTCAAGAGAAGAAGTCTTTTCTACAGAGTCAAATCATCTCTCTTTGCACTCCTCCTGCTCTGCAGTCTCTCAGCATAGAGTAATCTCACACAGAAAACATGGAAGAAAGTGCGGACATAGCTTTGTGTGTGTGCGTGTGTGTGTTTCTGTCTGTAAGTGCAGGCATGTGTAAATCTGCAGAATAAGGCTGAGCAGAATATGTCCGGGGATGCCCAGCATCCTGGTCTTTAATAAAAGGAATGAAGAGCTGCAGATAAATGGATGTTAATAAGGGAGCCGTCGTCTAGGACTTGTCTAAATGTGAGTTTACAGTATTGTTCTTATAATTTACCTCCAGTCAGTCCTTCAAATGTCTTTACTAAATTGAAGCATCAACAACATTAATGTTTGTTGAATGCTGTGTACAACAGCTGACTCTGATAATCACCGATTACGTTCATGAAGGTTATTTTAAGAAAACTGTGTCAGTTGGTCTGTTGATCCAACACTTTGGTCCAGTCTGAAATAGCTCAACAGCTATTTTTGATGGACTGCCATGAAAGTTTGTACAAATATTAATGGTCTGCTGCAGAAAATAAATCCTTAAAACTTTAACTGTTGAGTGCAATGTCTCAACAATTATAGGATAGATCGCTAGGAAATATGATACCAACATTCGCGTTCCCGTTTGGATGAATTGTTATAATTTAGTAATTTGGTCCACCTCCTGCTCTAATCTGGCACCATACCATATTACTTGATAATCGCTATCGCTTGCCTTATGCATTTTGTGTATCTCGCATCTCTCTGAAATGTATCTGTTGGGTTCTACTCTATGTAGCACTTGAGGGATTTGTGTTAGTGCTCTCCCTGCTGAATCCTGCACTGCTGCTTAGATTCAATTAGAGTAGCATAAAAAAAGTGTGTAATTATTTAAGACATTTTGGCTGGCCCTCACAACTTCAAAGAGCTGTTTAAAGGTTAAGACTTGGTTTTAAGGATTAGGGTAAGATTAGGTTTAGGTTAGCATTAGGGTAAGGGTTAGGGTCGGCATTTTAGCTGTGATGGTTAAGTTAGGGTAAGTGTCCAGGCAATGCATTATGTCATTGAGGGTCCTCACAACTACAGAAGTACAAGGATGCATGTGCGTTTTTGTGTGTGTGTGTGTGTGTGTGTGTGTGTGTGTGTGTGTGTGTAGATGTGCCCAAACAAAAGACAAATGAAGGTGAACTGTAGCATCAGGGGAGCTGATCTCCTAATGCTTGTGTGACAATTTGGCTTCAAGTAACCTTCAAGTAACCTTAGCTGGCCATAATGAGCCACACATAATGAGCCTATGAGTGTGTGCAGCCTACTATGTATATATGTGTGTGTCTATGTATGAACACAGAGGGAGCATGTGAACTGCACTGTAGGGATCATGAGGTGTTTGATGCTTCTGTGTCTCCACAGAGTCTCTTTACTGCAGCCTGTCTAACTGAAGCTCACGCTGACAAAGCTAACAGCTGTTGGCCTCCTTGTGTTCCCGCTGTTTCAACAGCAGCAGCAGCAGCAGAAGTGGTCCTCCTCCAGATCCCCCTTTCTCTTCCCCAACATCCGCTTTCTACAGTATTGCCTTCTCTCTCCACCCACCACCTGCTCCCCCTTCCTAACCCCTCCCCCAACGCGTATATCATCACTTCGCTTTGCAGCTCAGCAGCACCTCGCCGCCGTTGCCATGGGAACAGTGGAACAACAGCAGGTTGGCTGCTGCTGCTGTTGCCTGGGGGCGTGGCATCTCAGCCACCCTTTGCTCCTCTCGTTTCACTCTCTCTAGTTATCTAGTACCTCTGCTGAATCCATGAATCAGTACAGGAACATCCGTCTGAATGTGAATCAGTCAGCATCACAACTAAACAATAACACACCGGAGGGAATAGCTACGTTGTAGTTTTCAGCGTGATGTGGTGCAGCCATTTACCTTTCCCTTTCCCTTTCCATTTAATATTACTCTACTTTTACTCTTACCCCTTTATTCCATAATGTGCCATCATATTTGTAGTATTTTGTTGATACCCTGTATATAATGAATAATTACACAATTACACTAATTTGCAGCAGTGTTACCAGGAAAACAAATGTCAGTAGTACAAATGGAATATGAAATACAAAAAAACCATCAAGGCTTTTCTTTCAGTTATCCAGATATGTTTACACTGTGCGACCCTACTGCATGCAAACGCATGACTCTGTGTTACGTTCGGTTATTAAATCCTCACAGCAGAGAAAATCAAATTGAGGACACACAACAAATGTACAAAAAGGTAAGAGAAAAGGTACAAAGTTAGATTTACAATTGCCATTAATTATGAATTAATATATTTCTTATAAAGTACTTAGTAGTAGTCAGAGGAGCAAGTGAATGCACAATGAGCCATTTGTTCCAATTCGCAGCCCTCACCACTAGAGCCGCTTGTCTATGCATATGTCCATGGCATTCATTTCTGATGTGAGCTTTTTGTCCGCTTGGTCAGTCCAAGTGTTCCACCAGCAAAATGCTCATTTCAGACAAAGTCACTGAAGCGAGAAAGGAGCGACTGGTCAGCGGAGAAAACCTTTGACCTGTTTCTGTGCATGGTGAGAACACAGAAGGTCTGATTGGTTTTGAGTGAGCTGAGAGAAAGAAATAGAGACAAACGAGGAGAGGAGAGGCTGCTCAATGACTTCTCTTCCTGATTTAGATCAACATCAGACTCTGTATGTTGCACACAGGTCCGTCACACATGAGCACACACACACACACACACACACACACACACATACACACACACACAGTTGTACATGGACTGCCATTTCTCATTTCACAAGAGCTTCTGTGATGCTGCAACATGGTGTATGAAAAAAAAACATCGATGCTTTTCTTTCAATTATCCAGATATGTTTACATTGTGCGACCCTACTGCATGCAAACGCATGACAGAATCTGTGTTACGTTCAGTTATTAAATCCTCACAGCAGAGAAAATCAACTCAAAGATACACAACAAATGTACACAGAGACACAAGTTATTGCAAAATACCTTTGAATGATGGACAGATGACAGCACCTTTTTCCCCTCCTGATGGGTCAATGCATTGAGCATGCAGTGAGAGGATTGTAATCTATACTTCACTTTGAGTGCCAGTTATGAGACAGTGACACATTTGGACTCCCGCTATTTTAACAGGCTGGCAGCCACTAAAATTATCTCTCAAAGGGTCGCATAAAACTGTTTTACGTGCGCAAATATTAGGCTTATATTATGGAGGAACTTCTCTTTCTTTGTTGTTTTCTTTTTTTTTCTTGAAGTCAAGTTGTTCTGACAGTTGCTGTTGGAATTGACCTGACACACCGCGGCCACACAAACTGCGACAGCCACCACTTACACACTGTAGCATCAATATGTGTGCGGGAGAGAGAAAGATCCAGACTTCAGAGAATTTCAAGATAACAATAAATCAAGAATAACGAATTCTTTATCCCCTAACGAGGCCGTCTCATCAGGCACTTAAGTCCTATTCTCAGTGCTGGTGGGAAAAGCTCGATGTGTCCACAGCCACAACGTTCTGCAAGTCATTACAACAAACTAAGGAAGAAAACACCAACACTGTCCTTCACAGGGAGGCGACTGAGCAACACTTTCAAGTCAAGAAGCAATTAAGGCTGAGAAAGGCCTCTGTGAATGATTATGGCCACAAGCTTCATTCAGTGCCTTCTAATTTCTCAACCACACACACACACACAATATGGTAAATCTCCCTGCAAACAGAGAGGACTTATTTCAAGCTTATTGAACAAGGTTTACTGTCTAAGTGTCACCATCAATGCCTTAAAAGAAATTAATTTGGGTGATACTTCAAAGATGGCTGGTGGGTTTCAGATGAATCTATTTTCTGCGTGAAATATTCCCACTACAAAGTAAACACATCTAAACAGTGATTGGATTGAACCGGTAGCATCCGTTGGTTTCATGATTAAAGCTGCAGGCTTTACTGCCACTGTGACTGTGCTTTAATCAGTTAACCAAGCCTTTATGAGCACACATGTGTAGGCGTGTTGGTTACACTACATTACAGGAAAATAAACTATAAACTCTGGGCAAAGTAAGAATACAATCTTCAGTTGTCACCATCAGCATCTAACCTCTAACCTTCATCTAACCAGCTTGAGTCATTCTACGTATGCTACTTTTTATATGCTGTTGTTTTTTGTTTTTTCTTCTTTATAAAAGAGCAATTTTATGGTTGTTAAAATATCTCCGGTGAAGACCTGTCTCCCTGCACAGACTCCATGCCAGCCTGCCACTAGGTAATGTTCTCAGTTACATATCAGCCGGGCGCTGTGGCCCGGGGTGAGAGCAGCTCACATGATACGACCTTACATAAGGTTTGAAGAGAGTGAAAGAGACAGGCGAATGCACCCACAAGGACTGTACAATCTTCTCTTCGCTGCTATCCAGGAATAAAGCAAACCAAGTGATTTAAAGCTCTCCCGTCTTTTGAGTTTCAAACACTCACCCCCTGTGGGCTCAAAAGGTGGATGTAAAAACTTGGTGAAAACTATGGTTTCCACCTTTACTGACGATAGCAGCTGTGGTAAGCTTAAATTCATGTCAGTTAAAGCATGAGAACCATCCGTAGAAACCTCTCAAACTGGTCTGCTGTTCATTGGAGCATAAATGGACAGCTACCATGTCTCGCTCATGCTCTCTTCAAAGCTCCAAAGCCAGAAGCCGTGTGTTTGTGCAATGGTTGTCCTTTTAAAATGTACATATTTAACAAAACCTGAATGAAAACACCAGAAAGAAAAATCGTCAAAATGTTTTTATGCCTGGGTGGTGCATAGAGGAGGCTCTATGCATATATGATCATGTTGTGTGGGCTTGGCTTCTGCCTCTCCTTCTTGCCTAATATTCAACAGCTGTACTTAAGTATCCAAAAAATAAAAAAATGTTAGCAGACAGAATCACAGTACGAGTCGACTGAGAAAACAAATTAGTTGATGAGCTTTATAGAGTGTTTCAGTTCATTGTTCAGTTGTTCAGCCCACAATTGAACTTTTTTGGCTGTATCAATCCGAAATGTAACATGATATGTCAATAGCAGCATTATTGTTTATGCATAGAAAAATCAAATCCTAAAATAGTGAGATAGCAACTAATCATGCAACTAATTTATTTCTGTTTTTATGATTCCAAATGTACTGAAAACCCCCATAATATGTTCAAAGGAACAATGCCACATCAACTAGTCCATTAGCAACAGCTTTCAAATCAATTTTCACTTCTCGCATATAATAACATAAAAAACGAACACCTATATACAGTATATCTACAGCAGAGTCGGATAAGTCATTGAGGAGAGACAGAGAGAACTCACAACATGATTTGACTCTGTTATTGAAAGGTTACGGAGGATTTGGGAGGGTGTTGGGTTTCTGGTTTCTGGTTTTATCCTCCAGTGGGAAATTCCAAACCACAAATTGTGATGATCTTAAGCTTCCAGATCTTAATGTGGAATTACCGTCATCTAATTGAACCCAATTTAGTTTGCTCATTTTAAAAAGGGCAAGAACCCCGCACTGTACCGAGTCTGCACTGTGCTAATCCTGCATGCTTTCCATGAAAAATCCAACAAAAATTATTTTTTGTTAACAAGAATCGACACAAAACAGAAGCTAATCTAACCTTTCCCAGCATTTTAACAGCCAAATGAGGGGCTTGTGAGATGTTTCCCCGGCTCATTACCAGAATAATTGTACGACCCAAGAAAAGCATGCATCACACTAATGAACACACTTGGCGTCATGTGACTGCAGTTGTCCACACAGCACATTCATCATTTCATCAAGGAAAGCATAAACAAATGAGCACTGCGGACTCCCAACTCGCTGAAGATAACCAGTGCGGCCAAGAGCAATAATCACACAGGAACACTAATTACACTTTATATGTGATTATGCAGCGTTACACAATGAAAGAAAAATTAGAAATGAAACAGAGAGTGTGGCTGAAACCAGAGAAGCAAATGCACGGTGTAACCTCAGCGCTGCATTCTGTGACTTCATGTGAGATAACTGCCTCTTAATTATTTCTATATTTAATCCATATCCATATTTAATGTATGGGTATGAGCTTGCGTTTGAATGCATTCGAGAGAGAGAGAGTGAGGGAAGATCATTATCTGAAATGTCCCCTGAGAATAAGTGGAATAACTTTTATAACTATTGTACCCTTCGGTAAAGGTCGCAGTTTTACAAAGAAATATATTCCTTAAAAAAATCTCATCTCAACATCATACTGCTTTGAGAACGCCCTGAAAGCATAATACTTCTCAAAGCAACGTGATTTATGGTTTCTTCTCAGGGTCAGTTTTTATAGAGATGTAGGAAAAAAGGGAGAAAAAAAATTGGCAAACTCTCCATTTGTACTGTTCACATTTGTTTTCCTGTTAAAACTTTTGAAATACTCCTGCAAATTAAAGTGTAATTATTCATTATAAACAGGGTATCAACAAAATACTTATTGGGTACACAAGACAAATATGATGGCACATTATGGAATAAGGGGGCAACAGTAAAAGTAGAGTAATATTATTACAGGATCAAAACTGACGTCAAAGAAGGACCTGCAAGCCCTGTGTCCTGTCATATCAAGATGCACAAAGAAGAGCAAAGATGCCTTATTACTGTTTGATTCATTTGTTAAGTTTATGTCTGATATAATGTGTTTTTCTCTTGCCTCTGTAGGTAGTAGTCTAAGTAGTGTCTTGCACGTGAGCATTCATTGTCCTTCCTCTCTTCCCTCCCTGGTAAATACTCAGTAATTATTTGATTTGTACCATGTATGTACAAAATAAGTAATGAGTAAGTCATTTGCAGGCTGGAATCTAATCGGCACTATTTACAGCTACTCCTGATGGAAAAGGAGTATTGTTTTCCCCTCTCTCTCTCTGTCCCAGTTAGTTAATTCATTAGATTAGTTGTTTTGTTTGTTGGTATTGCAGTGCGGTTGTCTTGTGTGGACTCAGCATTTTATTCCACTGCTGGCTCTGCGCAGTTATGCTTTGTTTGCCCCCTCTTTTTTAATTTCACGGCTGTGCGATTAACTTTCAAGGGCATATCTGCCCCAATTAAATTCTGTCCCCGCCACAATGTTGTCTGCAAAACACCTGAATAAAGAATTACTGAACGCATAAGGTAAATGTCAGCTGACTCGCATGCATACTCTGCATTCGAGAGTATTTTAATCTCTTCATCTCTGTTTACACATTCCTGCTAATGGAAAGAAAAAGCAGTTGGCCGCAGCTACGCTGATGATAAAATGCATCCCACCTACAGGAGCTCCCACTGAATCACTGACATTTTTTTTGTACTCCTGCTGCTTTGAATTATGAGCTGCATGTTGCCAACTGTCATTCTCTGTAACAAATGAATGCACAAATGAGCCCCCATACTTTCATAAATATTAATAGTTATTTTCACACACCCTCTAATAAGGAGCATATGAAAATAACGGGCAAGTGTTCCCTAAGTGGGAACGTCCTCTCTTGTTAAGGTGGTCAAAACTTTTACAATATAAAAACTGAAAAAGATTCAAATATAAGTTTTTATAGTTTAGGTCCTTTTTCATCAACCCTAAAGGGGTTTGTACTGTAGACTGATCCATAGGCATCAATTCAAACACCAACTCACAGAAGGAACCGAGCACTGTGCAATAGACCAACACGAAACCTAAAACCCCTCAATTTATCAAAGTGGCTCCACAAATCAATGTGGATTACTTTGGGAGAAAGCATTGCTCATGTGGCAGTGCATTTCCATTACCACACAACAATACTGGCCTTTTGGGACGCTGCGGTAATTTTGTCTATTGATCAAATCACAGGCAAAGATCAGATAGCCGTGTCTTAGTTTAGGCAATAACTCAAATACGGAGAAAAGGCAAAACCATCATCTCTGTGTGGGTAATAGCATATACACAAACGCACACACACACACACTGGTCACAAACGGACCCTGATCGCACAATCACATCACTGTAGAGGTCAGACCAGACTCAGGTAACACATTGTCAAATAATAAAGGGATTATCCCTGTAATCCAAATGGTGAACACCTCCACCACAGCAGTGGGTGTGACCTTGTCAGATGTCAGTGCAGCTGCCACTCTGCAGAGATGAGAAAACTTTGCAGCTTCAAACCGTCTGTGAAATTCAGATAAGCCGAGCAATCCAAATATGTACAGTTCAAGCCTCAGAGGAATAGTTTGACATTTTAGGAAATTTGCTTATTCACTTCTTGGATGAGAGTTAGATGAGAAGACTGATGCCGCTGTCATATCTGTTCATTCAATATAAAGCTACAGCCAGCGGCCAGTTAGCTTAACTGGCTGCTGGCTGTAGCTTCACACAATACACAGAATACCTTTGTGCTCCTTAGCTTAGCACAAAGACTGGAAATGTGGGAAGATCCACCTACAAGTACCTCTAAAGCAATACCGAGTTCGCCAACCATATTCCCGCATACAAAACTCTTAAAACTACTATATGTGACACAAGAACAGCAGTATTATAAGTTTCAGTTGTGAGTTTTCGCGTCTGATTTCTGCTTTTTGGTGGCGAAATGCATTCTGGGTTATCTGGCTATCCAAAGTCCACACAAGTCACCACCGATGCAGGCTCAGTAAAACGGGCGGGGTATTTGACTGTACTTGGCTGAATGCGGAATTTTGAATTTGATCAGTACTTTGGCTGCGACAGTTTTGTAATTATGTGCAATACCATATAACATCTTCATCTTCTCATTTTACTCTGCCAGTAAGCAAATAAGTGTATTTTCCAAAATGTCCCATAATGTGCAGTTTATAGAGATGAAAGTTGACAATGCCAGAGGGGAATGTTTCTTTTTTATAATTTATAGTATTTTCTTCAGGTTTTTGTTCATTCATTTTCAGAATGCGCTGCTCAAATATTCTTCACCTTAAATCATGTGGGAGCAACTCCTCAGTGCTGAATTTGATTAAAACGGAGGAGGTTCTACTGAAACCACAGCGCAGCCTTGGATGAAACACACACAGTCAATGATGCCACATGAGAAGAATCGATCTACTGAGCAGTCGTGTTTAAAACCTACTGCTCCTCATTTACACTCCTCAGACTGAGGCTGAGCAGAAGGAAGAGGGAGCCTTGTTGTTCACTAGAGAGCAAATGTCAAATGTTGCTGCTCAAGAGAAACAGAGAGTTACTGGGAAAAAATGCTTTTGTTTGTGGATGCGAACATCTGCTGACCTTGGAAAGTGACACAGCAGGGAGTGCGAGAGCCAGACACACACTGTGAGGAGAGCATGATAATAATGCGAGTCCTGTCAACACTCCTTACACTCTTCATCATGCACATTAACACACGTTTGCTCCCCTCCACTTAAAAATCAGTTACAGTTTAATTGAGGAATATTTGCGATAGATGTGGCCAGAATGCATATTAAAAGGAGCAGGTTGTCAGGATGATGCCAGCAGTGAAAAATTTTGCTTCCTTGCTTCATCTGCAATATACAGCATATTCAGCCCCCTTGTTATTCACCACTTACAGTGGCATCACTACTTCCTCCATTGGCACTCAACAATGACTTATGATGTAAATCATGCGCTGCAGAATCATCCAATGTGAATATAAATCCTATCTTACTTCTCCAAAATGTTGCTGGGGCAACCAACAAGTCCCTCCCAAATGGTACAAAACAGGAGGAACATGAGCAGACAGAAACAAGATACAAGGCAGGGAAACTGAGAAACAGAGTGAGTCATAGAAAAAAAGAGCAGCTCCAGAGATGGTACGGAATACAGACATGGCCTCACACTTATTATCCTGTCCTGCCTAACAGCTGTCCAGGATCTGCAGAATGTGCAGGAGAAGCCTGTGAGCTGTGATCAGATTTCTGTTGCTGAACTGTTGCTCAGTGCAACAAACAAGTATAAACTAGTGTTGGCAAAACACTGTTTTTGTCCTCCGGTGTCAGCTAATGAGAGGGATACAGAGGCATGCGACATGACCAGACTCATTACTCCGCAGAGCCACAGCTGTAAACATTTCACACGCCGACCTCGTTCCGCTAATAGAAGTCACTCTCCTCTGAACCCTTTGTTGTTGCTACGCTTTCATATTTCCTGTTCTCTCTCTCACATTTCTGTCATTTGTTCGTCACTACATTTTCCGTCATTTCACCCATGACAAGCCTCTTGACACCATGATCTTCATGTGCACAAGCTCTCTCTCTTTCTTACACTTGCTTCTTCTTACCCCTTAAAGCTCATTTCAGCAGGCAAGAGAGAGAAAGAGACAGAGACACACCTCCACCTCCCCACCCCACTTCCCTCACCTAACTCAAATGATGTGGACTGGCAACAAGCCATAGTAACTGTCTCTGGCTGCCATAGTAACCAACCATGACGAGGTCCTCATCAAAGTCGACATTGAAAAGCAATACTGCTTCAATTTTCACAGAACTTATCATCCTATCAAGATGCTTGTATTTCCACCACAGATCAAAAGCTTTATTTTCTTGGGGGACTAGTGTGTTGTGGTTTTCCTGTGTTGAGGGATCATGAAATGATTTGTATGGAGCTGATGGTCCACAGCGTCATAATGCAACAGGTGATTTTCTAGTTACCTTTCTCTCTGTCTCCATTCGGCTGCTGATTGTCGACTAAAAATGCTGTTAGGTGATCTCTATCTTCAGGGACTGTAAACATTTCAGCCTCTTTGTTGTTTTATTGTCAGAGGTTTCCATGAAGCCTACTGAAATATCTTAATATCCTGCAGGCTAGATTTCACGTGCACAACTTCCTTTCTGACAACGATATAATAGTGAGCATCACAATTCCTAAAATTCAAGATGGCGTCTTCAAATTGCTTCAAACAGTTTACAGTTTACAGTTTACAATGAAACAGAGAAAAGCAGCAAATCATCACAATGGAGGAGAGGGAACTAGAGAACATTGGCAGTGTTGTTTGACATGATTAACTGATTATCAAAATACTTGCTAATTAGTTTATTGATTGGCGTATCTTTTCAGCTCAAACACACACACACATACACACACAGTTTTCATGCAGTGGGCTGCAGTGGGCTGCAGTGGGCTGCAGTGTGTGTGTGTGTAGGGGGGGGGGGGGGGGGGGGGGGGGGGGGGGTC
>NC_060169.1:16467326-16481613 GCF_021292245.1 Micropterus dolomieu
GGGAGGAGGTATTGATCCCGTTCTGCTTTCAACAAAATAGAATATAAAGATGAATCACAGCAGGCAGAAAGTAGCACAAGTACAGCTATTTGTATAAGAAAATCATACATAAATGTACATGTTGAGAGAAGAGAAATTAAATAAAATGAGCACCAGACTGTTATATATTGATTTAGGCTGAAATGGATCCTTCAATTGTTGTCAGAGAGGAAATAAAAACACATTTCAGGTTTCATGTGCATGTACCTGAAATCTAAAAGTATGAGTCCCAGAGGCACTCCCACTCCTAGAGCCACAGCTGAAACACGGATCCTACAGAGATGTAACCTCCAGGGACAGAAACAGGCAGCGAGTCGGATCAAAAAGAGTGTCGATTATGAGAGGCTGGGTGGGGGGATGAGGTATGCTAACCAAGCTGAAGCGATGCCAAAAGAAACACTCAGAGCTGGAGAGGAAGAGGAGGGAGCTGAAATACCAATGTGAGGGAGGAGCTGATGGCCCAGGGGGGAGGGGGGGTGGCTGGCCTCCTTAGTGCTGAGCAAACACCCACAGATTCCCCATCATTCCCTGCAGCGCTGTATCGAAATCAGCAGCAATGCCCCTCTTTCTTTCTACTCCTTTCAATTTTGCATAAATCCCTTCCTCTATTTCTTTTAAAGTATATTTTTAAAAACTCACACAGCAAAAACCAAAAAAGAGAGAAAGAAAGAAAAATCAACTTGTGAATTCAGAGAGAACTCCCAGAATCCACTCCAGCCCCGGGACAGTTTGAAATAAATAAACGTTTAGTGCTGTTCCCTTAAAGCAAGAATCAGTGAGGAAAAACTGATTTGTCTCTCCCCAAAAATCTGCAATGTCATTCAAGTTCAACACAACAAAGACAATATATATACGTTGCTAGGAACAGCACCCAGTAAGGGGATAGAGATACATTTTCTTAATCTGAAGAGACAGTAATGCAATCACTGCTGATTATGTAATGATTATAATGAAAATCTACAACCGAGGTGCACAGAAAGAGCGCAGAGAGAGCCTAAGAAGCATGTTTTTACAGATGACTCTCAGCTGTGGTGAGGGAATAAGATCCCTTCCTATCTTTTCTGGAGGCTTTTGCTCTTGTTAAACTCTCACCGAAGGCTCCTCTAAAAGGCAGACATATTGGACTGTCAGAGCAATCAGTCCTGCACTTTGTTCTCTTCTTCTCCATCGTCTTTCTTCTGTCTCATATACACGCATGGATGGACATGCATATACACGCAAAGTCCTTGGACAACGTCCAGAGATGAGCTGTGTGGCCTGCCTCCCTGCTGCCACAAGGAAATGCATCATGCAGGCTATTATCAATGAAAAATGACTTTAAGATTATGCTGCTGGACTCCGCAGGAGACAATGGCGACTGCATTATTGGTGACAAATCTGATCACTGCTTGACATTGAATGATTATGTTTCTGTGTGTGTGTGTGTGTTTCCTACAACTGATGTCTCCCTCTGATCTGGTGACCTTTTGTACACCATGAGCTTCTGTTAAAGGTTTGACCTCCGACCTGGAGAATTTATCCTCAAGGCTTTTTATCGAAACAGACGGACTTCATCCTTGTTACCCATTTCCACCTAGAAATTGGATTATTTTTCTATGACTGTGGTATACTCATTGTATTTGAGATGACATAGAGGGCAGCAGTCTTAACGTAGACTCCAGGCTAGCGGCTGTTCCAGCAGCTTCTCTAATTCAATGAAAATGTGTCATTAAGGTTTTTTTTTTATCAAACTTTCTGAAAAAGTGATGAGTACTCCAGAAGTTTTTATAGTCTCAGTAGTTTTTACAGTCTAGGTTGTATGACATGGTGTCTGACGTCAAAGGTTAAGTGTTTTTACCTGTTCCATATGGCCACAATGGATGGTAACAGAAAAGGCCTGCTCTCACAAAGTGTGCTTTTTTTCTCCCTTATCCATAATATCCACCAACGCTCTCTTTTCAACCTTTTGATTCCAGCCGTAATCTCTGCTGTCTAAAACCAGCTACGCCATTTGTCTCTGCCTGTCCTGGTATTGTTACAACTATGTAGGAAGATTAACAACTCCATTCTCTCAGCTACAGCCGCTCAGAGTCTGTTAAAAGGGTGACGTTTAACAGTTTTGAGCTTGATAGAAATTTGTCTTTTTGAAGGCCTTTAAAACTGAAATGAATAATATTTCATCCTATTCTGAAAATAAATTCACCATCCCTGTCTAGACAGTGACACATTGTTGTGCAAGGTTATTCCGTGGGGCTGTTTTTCTCAATGATTTATGTTTAAACAAATGTCAATGAAGTTTTCTTCCTTTAGGAATAAAACCCAGAAGTTCCACTTTCAGTTTATCTCTCCATTTCAGAATGTTTTCTATTCTGGGCTCAGACTAAAAGTTACATCCTTGTAATGTTGAAAAAGCAAACAGTGTTCATGTAAGAGCTAAAACGCCTCTCTGATTTGTCCTTAGGCTCTTGATTTATCTTTCTTACCGCCTGATTAACCTCAGCTTTCAGCACAGTGGTCGGCTACTTTCTGAGAGAGTGGGAGACAAACCAGAGGGTAAGATAAAAGAAAGAAATGTGAAAGAAATGTTGTTACATGTTCTCTTCTCTCTCTCTTCTTCCCCTGCTTCCTGTTACAGAGGTGTATCTGCAGCCTGTAGCCTGATTTGTATCTCACTAAACACAAATAACCACCTTGTTGCTCAGCTGTCTATATGTCTCACTGGTTTGCATTCACACAGATAAAGGTATACGACCAACCTTTATGTCTACTCCAGCTCCATATAGACAAATACACACAAGCCCACATCCTCCTGACTTGCCCTCCCACATGTGTACACACATAAAAGCACCATCCAACACAACACAGTTGCTAATCATAGAACAAAGGGAGGCTCCAGTCAGCAGGCTTTCCCATTGATCAGCTATAGAAAGCAGCAGGGAGGGACGACAGTCAGCTTTGTTAAACGAGGAAGAAGATACAGCTCAGTGGCAGGTAGAGGATAGAAGTCAAATACATCAACAAAGCTCCACCTGTATGTCTGTCTGTCTGTCTGTGAGCGCTGATTTCAGACCTTCATTTTGACGATGGCCTGTTGTAGCATGCCACTGAAAAGCTCTTTATTTTATTATAAAAACATTTTTGCTCAGGTCAAAGCCAAGAGGAGGAAGGGGATGTCTGTCACTTCACTGGAAATTAAACCTCTCCATTCAGTCCAAATAAGTGACAAGTCTGCTCCATAAAGCTTCTCTTTCATGTCGGATTTGACATGAACACAACAGCAGAATACATGTAAACACAGGTGTTGCACCTCTGAGGTTTGTTGCTCAATGCAAAACACTCTCTATCTTATAAACCAACAACAGAACAACTAAATCTCATGGCAGATATTTGTCTCTATTGGTAGTCTCCTGTTCCCTCTGTTCTGGTTCCCCTCCCTGTGAGCTCGGTTCAACCCTGTTGGCCTTTTCTATTCAACAGTCTGCAGGCAGATCTCCTGGCGGCCGGGTCGAGGCTGTTTGTAAAGAAGTGCAGCATCAAGCATTCTGTCACACACGTACCGGACCGCTGGTCAGACCAACACACGGGCACTCTTCAAAACAAGTGCAGGCAGAGGAAAGAAAGGGAGGATTTATGAGAGAGATATATCATGCATTCAAAACGTAGAACAAATTTCACACATGACCCCGTCTCTCTCTCTCTCTCTCTCTTCACCCAAATGTGTTTGTAGGGTCAGTTCAGGTCTGAAAACGTCCAGAAAAACAGAAAAAACCTACAGCTTTCATCACACATCAACCGGCGTCACTCTTCAAAGATCAGAATGATGCATAATGGATGCTGTTTGTGTTTGATGTGCGTGCATTTCAAGTGTGTGTGCACGCATGAAAGTGTCTGTGAATACAAAGGGGCAGGTAAGCAGAGATGTAAAGTGTGTGCACACATGTGCGAGCACAGATACGTGTTGGATCATCCTGTGGTATTTAAAGATCCCCTCCAGACACATTTTAAGACACTCTGCTTGCAATAAGAATTTGTGACAAATATGTTTTTTTCTACAAAAAGTTCAATTAACCGGTTAAATGTTCTTTCACATCCACTCCATCTCTCCAAATCCGAAATCTATGCAAGTATTGTTCATTTTCCAAAATCAGTGCTGCTCTGTGTTGGTGTGAACGTGTTAGCTTCAGGTACTGATGCTAAGATGAGATAAGACACATCTGGGTTTTTTAGGCACCACAACACTGCACAGTAGTGTGAGACAAGATTTTACAACTCTGGAAAGTTATCATGGAAACAATCATTTGAGCTGAGCTTCAATAATCACTCACTTCATTAGTTATGTTTCAAGATAAAATGCCAAACTTTTGATGGTTTCAGGTTCTGAAACTTCTTTTCAACTAATATTATAGGAAGTTGAATATTTTGGGGTTTTGGGATTCAAATGAAGGTATATTGATAATGTCACCTTGTGCTCTAGCATACTGAGATGAACTGTTTTCTGATGATTAATGGACCAAACAATGAATCAAGGAAACGATCAGCAGATTATTCAAAAATAATTTGATAAAGAAAAGTGTCAGCTCTAATGTCGTCCTCAGTCTCAAACGTCACAAGATAAAACTACATTGTTCAAATTACATAGGAATCTAAGAGGAATGTGCACCTGCACTACGATGGATTTTGTTGCAGGAAAAGGTTTAGCAAAGTTCAAAGTTCAAGTTCAAAAACAAAAATTTTGGTTATCCTCTTCCCCCAGAGCCCCCCGCTGCGTCACTGCAGGTCTCACTGAACTGAAGGAGACAGTAGTTTTTTTTACACATCACTAGAGTCAATGAGGCACTGATTGTACAAAATGTTGCAAAGAAAGAGTCTTTTTTTATTTGAAGAAAAACTCCCTTTATTTAGTCTCCACAAAGAACACAACACAAGACAGCAGTGGACACAATTAATATTTTCAGATCTTCCACAAAAATACAACCCCACATTTGTCTATTTTCCTTTGCATTTCACAGATGGCTGCTTTATCAATCGAGTGTGGTGCAATTCCCGTTTTTCAGCTAGGTTTGATTTTTTGCTTCATTGTAGCAAAGCGAGGTGACAAAAGAGGGAACAGCACGTAACAATGGGGATCTTTTAACCTGCCGCACACAAAAGAACCTCAGATCACCCTCAAAATCAACCCAAAAATATCGGTGGAAGGAGGAACGAGATGAGGCAGAATGTCTGGATGTGTCTCCAGCGTGTAACAGCAGAGAGCAGCGAGACAGGGAATTAAGTGAAGTTGACAACTTGAAATATTAGAGCCTCTCTCGAACAATGTGCACTACTACAGTGTTGAAGTAGTAGCAAGGACAAATTTTTCTCTCCACCATTACGGAGCACACTGGTAGAACTGGAGCGGGGGCAGGATGTACTGGAGGGTCCTCAGAGTAATGAGTAACAGCAAGCTGAGTGGCTACTTACTTATAACGGAAAAGGTGCAGCAGGGAAGTGAATTACAACTGATCGGTGACACCTCGGGATGGACTGAGCGCTAAAACTACATGACATCATCAGACCGCATGCCCGCTTTAAACACTGTGGTGAGGTCACAGCAGGACCGCCAACAGGTCAAGTAAAAATGACAGTGAACGCCAGTCTGATGATTGATGGAATCCATCTAATTAGTTGATCAATATGAGATTAAAAACAGGCCAGTCCATTCGTGAGTGCTCTGGTCTAAGAGCATGTGCTGACCACACCCTCCAATTAATCTAAACTGACAAGATGAATAAAGCGTCCGATGGAGCCACGTCCTCTATTGACAGCTGGGAATAAATTAGGATGCATCACAAAACAACAAACAGCCCAGTGGAGCATCGTGTCGAGTCCCAGAATAATGTCTTTGTCACACTGTTTGCATCTGGATGGTCATCAAATCATAAGATCTTACGGCTGCTGGGTAAACTCGTCGTGCCATTACATAATGTACAGTTGTGGCTTAACAATGACAAAGCTTTCTTCATCACCCGGTGTCACGTTAGAAGAGGATTTCCTCTGAGATTATTCTACAGCCTGTGATTGCTTTCAGTTTTTCCTTACGCAGGATTTGCTGGGCAAATAAAACCCAAACTATCTGCATGGCTAGATATCGCCAGAGGTACAGGAAGTGACAATTTGGGGGGAAATGATCCTTTAACAGTTTCCTGCACCCTAATGAATATTTCATACAGGTCTGAATCTGACTCCCATCATGAATTCTGATATAAAACCGTGCTGAATTATAAATGTAGTAGCTTTTTTACACACATGCTGTACACAAGAAATCGTGAATTTGTTTTGATTATGCAGCATATGATTTAGTCACCGTGTGCTGAAAGAAAAAATGCAGCATCTAAGTTACTCATTCTATTTATTCCATCCATTGTCAACCGCAGGAGCCAATCCCAGCTGACATCAGGCGCAAGGCGGGGTACACCCTGGAAAGGTCGCCAGTCCATCGCAGGGCCACACATAGACAAACAACCACTCACACCTAAGGACAATTTAGGGTAACCAATCAACCTAGCCTGCATGTCTTTGGATGGTGGGAGGAAGCCGGAGCACCCGGAGAGAACCCACGCAGACAACATGCAAACTCCACACAGAAAGGCCGGGGCAACAGTGCTAACCACCGCCCCACTGTTCATTCTATTTATTCACTTTTCAAAATGTTTTTTTTTACCCAGCTCTCTGCCTCAAAACACACTGACACAAAAAGACAGTAAACTGTTCCCGATTGCTAAGCAGAACACAAACTCAAGCAAAGAAAAACTAAAAATAACAAAGCTCCACGAGTGACACCAAAGCGACTCAAATCACTTTGTTGAAATAAAAATGAATGTAATGAATGTGTATCTAAACTCAATAATACAGCCATTCACAATTGCTCGCTATCCATGCGCTCCATTACATTATTAGTTTCATACACATTTATTAGTGTAAAATCATCCCAAAATTAAAAGCTAAAAAGCCTCACACATGCTTGATACTGGTTTGGAAGTATCGATATTCACTTTGAAAGCAGAGAAAGGAAAAAAGATTTTCTCTTCTCTGTTCACTTATGTTATGAGTCATGACTGACACCAAAAGCAAAGCATTTTTTATGATGAATGCCTGAGTATTCCTGACAACAAACACACCTATATTTACTTCATTCATATTCAACACATAGAAAGTCTGTTCATCTCCAATGATGACGATCTGCAGATCACACTTTGAAGTGCGAGCTTATATGCGTCCACGTGTCTGTGTGTGCTTGTGTCTTAAGAACTGTTGCCAGGATACTACCTAAGCCTAATAAGCCAGTTAATTAATGATGATTCACACTCCCTTGCTGCAGAAAAGCAGAAACAGCAGAACCCAACAACTAAACAGTCTCTTTGTCTTTGTCTACTACCAGAACTGCTGCTCTCTAATCCTCGCTAAGACCACTCGAGAAAAAAGGCGCATATGCAAACATGCAATATGGCAAACAACAAGATTAAATATGCCCCAAATTTCCAGATTCCTCTAAAATTATTTCCCATAAGCGGCCTAGTGGTACTTCACTTACAGAGGCCAACTGTTGATCTGCTTTGCAGTCTCAAAACAATGAAAAACGCACACACTTGATAAGAAAATCTGATTACGCTGGTGTATTTAGAGTCAAGCTTCAAGACAGACAAATGCCAAAGAAACCCGAGGCCTCATTATAGAAAAATGTTTGTCCTATCTTTCTTATCTGTAATAGGAAGATAGGAAAAATTCTATCTTTCTATTACAGAAGCAATTCCTAATCTCGTGGCTGTGTCCTATCCTATTTCAGACTTTGTACCCAAACTTAAGAAATCCTAACTAAACTTGGTGCTTCAGTCTGCACTCGTCTTGTCATTCCTGTATCTGTTCAGAACACGAGACTACCTGTGTAACAAAGGCTGTCTGACTTCAGTTTTTTTTAAATACGATTTATTTATTGACTTTTCAACAAAAAGAACAGACACCGATCCTTACATACATCAGAGTGAGTAACCATAGACCATTAAATGAGGTGAGGTAAACACTTATAATAAAAAGTGGTGTTACTTAAAACAAGAGAGAGTTTGTCAAAACCCACCAACGAGTCACCAACGTGGAAACACATAATACCAATAGAAAAACAAAAACTAATAAGAACTGACAACTGAAGAAGACAAAACAGCTTCAGTTTTAGCAATGAGTCTGATGTCGGTGGAGGAGAGGAAACTCCACCTTTTTGGTAAGTTTTCTTCCAACTTATTGGCTCAGCTAAGATGAAAGGATGTAGAATGTTGATTAAATACAAACTGAATCATTGGCAGTCGGTATACAAATACGCAGGAAATTTAAAGCGCCATCAACAGGTTGGAGTAGCCTTTCAATTATTACAACAAACAGCCCAGTGGAGCATCGTGTCGAGTCCCAGAATAATGTCTTTATCACACTGTTTGTATCTGGATGGTCATCATATCATAAGATCTTACAACCACGGGGCAAACCCGTGATGCCGTTACATAATGGACAGTTTTGGCTTAACTATTATAAGATTTTGGTGTTTGTGTTTTTCCCGATCCTTACTGTAATTGGCATACAGACCTAACAAGAGTGGCGCTGCCATTGCTGCAGTTATTTTGAAAGTAGAACAGGGTCTATGCTAAGCTAACTTAGGATTTCTAACTCAGGAAATACTTCAGTCAGGACGCTTGTGTAATAGCTAAATTCCTATGCTAAGATGAAATAGGTCTTTTTTCCTGAATGTAGTTAGAAAACATGCTTCTGTAACACCAAAAATCCTAAATATCATGTTAAACTGAGATAAGATAGCATTTCAGACGTACAAAGTCCTTCCACACACACACGCATGCACACACAAAACACACAAAGACATTGTGAGCCTCCCAATTTGACACCCCCGCCTACAACACAACACGGCACGACACAACACAACACAACACAACACAACACAACACCCCCCACAAAACACTTTGGCGCCTGCTATTGAAACACACACACTCGGGCAGATTAGTGCAGAATTTGCTGACGGTCGGTGCTCAAATGCAACCTCACAACAGACACCAAGAATACCGTCTTAAGCCAACTTTGCTGTGGTACTGTATTTAGATTTGAAATGGTGGAGTGTTACTTTCAGAGACGCTGAATCCACATTCATCTTCTACCACACGACCAGGTGAGTGGCGGAGAGCAAAAAAAGATAAAAAGGTAAATCCTTCTCTGGAGCACTGGGAGGAGAGAAGACGAAATGTCAAGGGGATCCAGAGAAAGAGAGATGGAAAGCAACAAAAGCTAATGTGTGTTGGTAAATGATGAATGCAATAGGTCCCTCTGACAAATTCACATATTTTGTCTGAAATGTCTCTGTGACAGGAAATGAGAACCATTTTGTTCATGTTGTATTTGCCACTTCTGAGCTTTAATTCGTGGGCATGCGAGGTGAACGTTAATTTGTTCTGCATGTCATCTGCTGACAGCTGCTGAGGCCTTTTGGCTCACTCGGCCGCATTGCCTAATTTATCGGCCAAAAGCCCAGCGTGACTCACCGCCAACAGGTAAACCTGCTGGTAATCTGGCAATGGACCGAGCAGAGTAGAGGCGGCTGCGGTGCCTGTCAGGCTTTGTGCAGCCTCAGAGTCTGCATGGCTCACCGCTTTTAGCTTTGCGTCATCTTTTGTAACCAAAATGACATATCCAGGAAGTGACTGCGGCCGGTCGCTTGTCTGCAAGGCCAAAAAGTTACAGCAGGGGTGAGGGATAATTTCAAGCCATGTGTTGGGTGCGAGAAAGAGCAAGATATTTGTAGGATTAGTCTCTGTTGGCCAAACCATTGTGTGTGTGTGTGTGATAGTATTCTGTCAAACGCACAAATCTGAACATCAAAGCAGAAAAAACTGAGAGCGGGACACATTTGTGTGTATGCTTCTGAGCATGTGTGTGTGTGTGTGTGTGTGGGCTCAACAGTGATTGCTCTGTGCAGGAAGTAAAGATTACGCCTTCTCTCGCTGTGACCGAGATGAAATCCCACAATACCAGTCATCACACAGAGATCCTTAATGATGTCCCACAGTAGTCACAGACAGAGTATACACACATACACACACACACATACATAACCCCACACACGAACACACCAGTGCAGAGAGGTGGAGGATTTTTTTCTGTTACATTCCTCATTAGCTCAGTTCACCAACACAGCATGAAGCTCCACATAAGGGCTTCAGAGTTCAATGCCAACAAAAGTTACATGCTCAAGGAATCATGTTGTCAAGAAGCTGGGAGTTATCGGTTCAGGGACACTTGTCTGCAGGATATCATGTTAACACTTTAACACAAATAAGATCTCAACTTGAACAGGGGTAAACTGCAATAAAGCATTTGTCACAGATATGTGGGATAACAGCCTCCTTGCACATTTCCACACATTTGGCCCACCACCATGAGGACTATTAATTGCTTACACACTCCCGGAGCCAGAGAGAGAGAACACTTTCCTTCTCTAAAATTAGGAATAGATTAGCTCTACTGAGTCTTAAAGCAATACAATGCAAGCTTTTGTGTCCAAATGCACTCGTCTCATTAGACTAAATCACAGCACAGAGCCACAAAAACTATCCCATCCTAACCTAATTGAGACGTTGTCTTATCTACACAAACAGAGTTCTAGATAGAGAACGACACATTTTTCTAATCAAATCAGCTCCTTGGTTCTTTCCAATAACCCCAGATGCTGCTATAAAACATTGGCGTTTAAAACTTGAATCAAGGGGTCGGAGTGCTGAAAAATATCTTTTTCCAGCCCACATGTTTTACATAAAAGCCTTGATTGTTAATTCTGTGAAGATTTTAAACATAGT
Organism: Micropterus dolomieu; assembly: GCF_021292245.1. Lineage (NCBI taxonomy): Eukaryota > Metazoa > Chordata > Actinopteri > Centrarchiformes > Centrarchidae > Micropterus > Micropterus dolomieu. The sequence continues at coordinate 16,478,225 of NC_060169.1, forward strand.
TTACAGTATTTTCTGCACTGTAGAGCTCTCAACTTTTCAAAGAGTGACTTCCACCGTCTGATGGCTTGTGGGCAAAACACTTCCATCACCCGAGTCTCCTGATGGAGAGCTGGTTTTAATCACATTATCTGGGTTTTGGCACCTAAGTTACAGTGCTAAACCTCTGCTCACCAGCAGAATTTACCCCTAAACCTTGTCTTACCATTGCCTTACTTTATATGTATATGTATATATCTCTAACATGGGACATTTTGTATGGACATCTCTGGATTAGTGAGGTGAAACCTTTATTTTTTGTGATTCCTTTTATTTCTTATTGTTCCAAACAGCTCACAAGTGTCTGTTGGTTGTTTGGTGCAAACCTAAAGTGCAAACATATTAACATATAAGAATTTATGCAATTCAGAATTTAAACAAAAGTCAAAGTGAACAATCTCTGTGTTCACTTTGGTGCCATTAGCTATAGAAGCAGACAGGTTAATGTTGTCGCTGAAGATAAAAGCCTTTGTTATATGATTTAGGTGAGACTGAAGATGGAGTCCATTTCATGTTTTGCTCATTATAGGAAAATATAAACTCTTTTCAGTAAAATATCCTTTGTCTCTAATGCGTTTCATCTAGATGGATGATTATAATAAAAACTTGCGCTGTGTTTTAGGAAGGGAAACTTCTTTGGTGGTGGGGTTTGCTTTTTGTTGGCACTGTAATGTTACGTAATTTAACCTTGCAGCTTTATTATTTGGTGTTTTTTTTTATTATTGTAGACAAACGAACAAATTGTACACAGTTGATGTTTTCCTGAGTCTGTGTGTCAGGGCACAAAGATGCATCAGGTTTCGTTGCGCAAAGATTTCTGAAGGTAAGATGCAACACAAGAGGCTGACAGGCCTGTTTGTCCAATCAGCTCGAGGCGCTGATCAAGAATGTGCACTGACCTTTGCTCTCTGACCCCTGTGGTTATTTACTACTCTCCTGTAACAATACACTCCCACACACCCACACACACACACACACGCACTAACACATGTCCTCTCTCGAGCGCACACAAACACACACAGATGGCCTTTGAGCCACAGACCCCCCCCCCACCCCTGCACTCTGCCCCGCTGCCTCTATAATTAATGGACCACAGTCCTGCTCCGGGTCTCTGGCAGGAAATCGGGGAAGTGTGCATTCATAAATATTTACAGAAACCACCATGAAAATTTCACATGAAGAAAAACACAACATCTAAGTGATGATATCCCACTGTACACTGAAGTGGTAGCACTGTGTAGTATTTAAATATCCTTCTCCTTCACTCTATCTGTGTACCTGCCAGTGTGTGTGTGTGTGTGTGTGTGTGTGTGTGTGTGTGTGTGGTGTCACTGAATATCAGGTTCTGCATTCTGATAACTAACTACCTAACATTGGCTCTGTCCTCCAAAATTGGGGGGGAAAATGGACCTCTTTGAAATCCAAAATTTACAAAATCAGGTTGAAATATTCCATATTTTGAGTCTACAGAGAATGTATCAACAAGTCTCCTGTGCAGAAAACTGACCATGAGACCAATGTAGTGACAGGTGACACATGTTTATAGTCTATTGTATGGATGCTAAATATAAATAATATTCCCATCACATTACAATGCTTTGGGTGCCTCACTAATACCATGCTTTTAGGATTTGCCTATGCATTTTTCTTTTTCTTTAGGAGATGAAAACTTGCACCGTGCTCGATTCATGCCACCAAATCCAAGCAGCATTGTTTCTTGCATGTTGTACTCACAGAGAAACCTGCCCAGAAGGGACAGGAGTGCCGGACTCTGGGTGATGTGGTGAGAGCCAGAGCCGCGAAGCTGACGGCCAGGATGAGACTCCCCAGGACCATCTGAGAGACCCCCAGAGCCAGCATGATCCTCGTCCGGGTCCGGTACTCCCTTAGCCGGGACAGGCTGCGGGACAGCGACGCCGGGCTCAGGGACCCTGGGCCGCCGATGCCGCTGCTGCCGCCGCGGGGCAGCGCGTTCACCGGCATTGTCACTGAAGGGTACGACCGACCGGACGAACGACTAATACAGCAGCACCAGTAAAGGGCAATAACATCCACAAACAGCAGAGGCGATGTGTCTCAGTCTGCAGCGCGCTGGTAAACGGCGTAACTCGAGGTCAGTGTCCGATGTGGATTCTATCAATTAAGATGCTCAGAGTCTCTCCAATTAGAAATGCGCTGCTGTGGGTGCGAGGAGAAAGGTGAGAAAAGAGCGCACTGGACGAGGCACCAGATGTTTACCATAACACACACAGACACACACACACACACACACACACACAGAAAGTAGGTATATTTTCAAGTCGAAAATCTACAAAATAAACCGCTGGAGTTGTCGGCCACTGCTCATGGCAAATAATCCCATTCCTCAAAAGTCAAAACGCAAAAAGGACAAAACAAAAAAAAACGCAACATCCTGCTGTCAACCAGCCTTGCAGCATTGTCATGCTGTCTTGCTCGCCCGTCTGCAGCCTCTCCAACAACTCAGAAGCCAGAGATTGAAGCCTGGATAAGAAAAAAAAAGGTGAGCCTGCACTCCTTGAGGATGAAACGTCTAAATGTCTGAAATCCCGCTGAATGAATCTCCACAGCGTTTGGTCGGTCCGTGTGAGGCAGCAGCCGTGCTTTTCTTTTCACAGGCGACAGCACATCTCACCGCCAGGACAGGAGATGCACACTGCGTATTGGAGATGTGCCACTCCGCGCGTCTCTAGGCTACATGGCGGTCTGTTTTACTACGATAGTGAAGGAAAGGGGAGGTGGGCTCTCTGCTTTCAGGCAACATCCACAAAAACCTGCGCATGTTTTGTTAACGCTGCTGTAAAACGTGGTATCTGATCATCGGAAGTAGCCTATAGTAGCCTGTCAAGGAATTAGGTTCGTTTTTTTAAATAGGAAAGACCTCACATTTCTGACGTATTTTGTGCTACATGAAGAGGCTACAGTCTGAGCCTTCTTACATTTCAGCATGTAATTAGGATTCATGGGTCAGTCAATATAGGAAATTTTAAGCTCAGCTGGGTTTACCTTTTATAAAACAAAGTGGTTAAAAGTGACGCAGCATCAGGACACCATCCTCTGTCCTTGAACATTGGCTCTGTATCATCCGTCCTGCATTATAGGCTTGTAGGTAACAGTTCCTGGCAGGTAGTAAATTTAAGGGACACACCTGGTTAGGATTTTGCCTGAAGTGCCCCAAGAAATGAGACTGGCTGCACATTATAATAATAAGAACCCCCGAAATTATCCTGACAGGTTTGGGTTTGTCTGGCCCAGTGGTCAGTGGTTCCCGTTGGTGACCCATTAAAGAGTCATTGTCCACTTGTGACCCCCCCCCCCCCCCCCCCCCCCCCCCC
>NC_060169.1:16481633-16527913 GCF_021292245.1 Micropterus dolomieu
GACCCATTAAAGAGTCATTGTCCCCTTGTGCCCCCCCCCCCCCCCCCATCCCCCCACAGGTTCTGGACATGAGTTGTGAGCAGTTTAACAGACGATGGGAAGTTTCTGCCTTTGAGTTACAGGTGACAGTATCCGGTATTACACAATAAAAAGCAGAGTGAAGAGGAAACCAGTAAAAAAGAGAAAGGTCAGAAGAAATACCTGTAACAGATTTTCTTCCCCTCTTTTTAATCACATGTGAACCTGTTCTGGGACCACTTGGGCCCCCCTGGAACTACATCCTGTGGATGTGCAAATGTTTCTTTTTTTTTTCCAAAATAGGAGGCGACTTGGTGGTTTTCTAAATACATTTTATGAAAACATACTTTTTAAAGGAATACTGTGTAAAAGCAGAACCTTAAGGTCCTGATATTATGTAAGAGAAATTTAAAGTGTCCTTCATTCTTTACATAAACTGCTCAAAAAAATAAAGGGAACACTTAAACAACACAATGTAACTCCAAGTCAAACACACTCCTGTGAAATCAAACTGTCCACTTAGGAAGCAACACTGATTGACAATCAATTTCACATGCTGTTGGAAATTATAGGCAATTAGAAAGACACCCCCAATAAAGTAGTGGTTCTGCAGGTGGTGACCACAGACCACTTCTCAGTTCCTATGCTTCCTGGCTGATGTTTTGGTCACTTTTGAATGCTGGTGGTGCTTTCACTCTAGTGGTAGCATGAGACGGAGTCTACAACCCACACAAATGGCTCAGGTAGTGCAGCTCATCCAAGATGGCACATCAATGCGAGCTGTGGCAAGAAGGTTTGCCTTGTCTGTCAGCGTAGTGTCCAGAGCATGGAGGTGCTACCAGGAGACAGGCCAGTACATCAGGAGACGTGGAGGAGGCTGTAGGAGGGCAACAACCCAGCAGCAGGACCGCTACCTCTGCCTTTGTGCAAGGAGGAGCAGGAGGAGCACTGCCAGAGCCCTGCAAAATGACCTCCAGCAGGCCACAAATGTGCATGTGTCTGCTCAAACGGTCAGAAACAGACTCCATGAGGGTGGTATGAGGGCCCGACGTGCTTACAGCCCAACACCGTGCAGGACGTTTGGCATTTGCCAGAGAACACCAAGATTGGCAAACGCCCTGTGCTCTTCACAGATGAAAGCAGGTTCACACTGAGCACATGTGACAGACGTGACAGAGTCTGGAGACGCTGTGGAGAACGTTCTGCCGCCTGCAACATCCTCCAGCATGACCGGTTTGGAGGTGGGTCAGTAATGGTGTGGGGTGGCATTTCTTTGGGGGGCCGCACAGCCCTCCATGTGCTCGTCAGAGGTAGCCTGACTGCCATTAGGTACCGAGATGAGATCCTCAGACCCCTTGTGAGACCATATGCTGGTGTGGTTGGCCCTGGGTTCCTCCTAATGCAAGACAATGCTAGACCTCATGTGCCTGGAGTGTGTCAGCAGTTCCTGCAAGAGGAAGGCATTGATGGTATGGACTGGCCCGCCCTTTCCCCAGACCTGAATCCAATTGAGCACATCTGGGACATCATGTCTCGCTCCATCCACCAACGCCACGTTGCACCACAGACTGTCCAGGAGTTGGCGGATGCTTTAGTCCAGGTCTGGGAGGAGATCCCTCAGGAGACCATCCGCCACCTCATCAGGAGCATGCCCAGGCGTTGTAGGGAGATCATACAGGCACGTGGAGGCCACACACACTACTGAGCCTCATTTTGACTTGTTTTAAGGACATTACATCAAAGTTGGATCGGCCTGTAGTGTGGTTTTCCACTTTGATTTTGAGTGTGACTCCAAATCCAGACCTCCATGGGTTGATAAATTTGATTTCCATTGATTTTCGTGATTTTGTTGTCAGCACATTCAACTATGTAAAGAAAGAAGTATTTAATGAGATTATTTCATTCATTCAGATCTAGGATGTGTTATTTTAGTGTTCCCTTTATTTTTTTGAGCAGTGTATTTAGCTCCTTTTCTGTTTTTTTTACCACATTAAAGTTGTCAGTAGGCTATATATAACAACTAATACACTAAAAATATTATGACTCCTCTGTTGAGAACAGTATCCTGAGACATTGAAACTACAGCTGAAGGACTTTTGTATTTCTGACCTTGCTCAGCACTCATTCAGACCTCACCTGTGCCATCTAGCTGTGAAACCTCAGCTATGACATACAGCCAAACAAAGATGTAGAGTTAAAACAAATAACCAGATAATTGATTAAACAAAATTTATCATTTTGATTTGAGTTGAACTGAGTAATTTAAAAAAACAAACAAAAAAAAACAAATAGGTGGAAATTTGCTATTTTTCTTTGTCTTGTGTGATAGACTGAACATCTGTGAGCTTTGGACTGTCGGTCAGACAAAACAGTGAAACATGCTCATCAGGACTTGCCAGATCCACCTTCAAAGTGCCTATTTCCTGATATTTTATTGGTTAAAAAATACAAAAATAAATGTCACATTAAGTGATCATGAAAATGGTTAACTGCAGTCCTACAATATACAGAAAGTCAAAGGTGATCAGCAGATGTTAAAAGGAAAGAAGGCAACAATCACAGCCAGATTATTAAAAACACAAACTTAGGTTCACTTTGTAGGAAAAAAAAGCTTCCTTACAGACACACAATCTTTATTTTAAAAATGATTTTATTAATACAGTGGTATACTTAAAATTGTGTTGAAGAGAAAAAAAAAAAAAGTCAGCCACACGTGAAGAGCTAATATCCAATTAAAGCCGTGTTATATCTAAAAATAAAATGGTACTGGTGTGCCATACATAATATATTGTCTATTAGTACAAAAATACATTTAAGGGCACACAATACAGCATCCAGTATCACAAGTCAGTGAGGGGGACACTTTGAGAGCACACCCTTTTAAAAGAACATGTTTTTCAATATATTTTAGCCCAAGCACATTCCTGATCCTTAAATAGCCATAAAAAGATATTTTTTGTGCCCATAACATGGTGTGAATATATTGGTAGAAAAGGTGTGATGTATTATTGTTAGGTTACAATTTCCAAGGCTTGAGGGTATATCCAGAATACAAAGATAACCACGTTCACTTCCTTCCACTTTTTTAAACATGTTTTCTCTAAGTTTTATACAAAAAAGAAAGACATACAAAAAGTTCATTTACAAACAAAAGAGACAAGGCAATATGCTAGCTTTATTTACAGCCACTTCTTTTCTGTTGTTTTTTTTCTTCTTCTGTAAGTAATGCATAGCAGATAAAAGAAGAGCATACCTTTGTTATCCTTCATCCACTGTTACTGTGTGCTAAACCCAAGTTCATTTTTTATACACAGGGTTCACAAAAAAATGGCAAAACAAATGACATTATACCATAATTTATCATAACTTATTTTTTTTCTTCATGAAAAGTGAATAATCTGCAGATAAGGCATCACTGCTTATTTGTGTGTGAGTGCAAGAGTGCACAGAGAGAAAAAGAGAAGAAGAGAAGAGAGAGAGAGTGAGAGAAATAGATGTGAGGAAAGAACTGAGGAGGCTACTGGACCTGAGTAAAGAACATGCATAGATCTCCCTCAGGCTGGAAGGAGAGACGTGGTAAGAAATCAAGCTACGAGATATTACTGTAGGAAAAGGAAGAATTCAAGGAAGAAGTGAACGAAGAGCGCCTCTAAAAGTGTGCTGCCTGGATTCATATCCAGCTCGTGTTTTGCCAACTCCTTCAACAGATACTTGCAAATGTCACCATCGCATGGTTTAATCTTCCCTCGCATCTGTCTCAAACCTTCATTAAAATCCCCTCAATGTGGAAAATGTGGAGATTACATACTTGTATTGCGTCACCTGAATTGAAAAATAACAAGATGTTGATTGGTAGTAGAATTTATAGTTTAAAGTACAATTTTAGCAAATCTTCTCTATACTACCATATATCCTGTACGCATATATAGCATAAAATATACCGACACAGATTTTTTAAAGTACGTATGCTGCCTCTAAAACCATCCATCCATCAATATTCATGTAAAAATTACATTTAAAAATTGCCTTATATATAGTGTCAATCCTCAGTGGCATGGGGCATGCATTACGGTTTTTATTTCACATCAAAACTTCAAATTGGGAAAGAGTTCAAAGAACAGCTTGTAACGATCATCGGTGTCTCGCCTTCATCCGTGGGTGCAGTAAACAGCACTGACTGGGTCTTCTTCATACTCCATTATGTGGTGTGTAAGAATGTTTGGAGTGCATCTGTCAGCATGTGTGCACGTGAGTGTACTGTATGTGTTGTGTGTGTGTGTGCGTGCGCATCCTCTTCATTTTATCCCCACATGGTCTCACATTCAGTAATCTCACACCTGCTGGTCCGTCCTTAAAAGTGGTCAATGAGCACAGAAACACAGTTGGCTCCCACCAGGTAGTTGGGGTCCCCGGGGAGAGACTTGTTCTGCCAGCTTTTTGGGTCACCTGCAGACAGACAGATGGAGGGGAGAGTGAGGAATAACAGCTGCTTTTTAAAAAAAATTTAATACAAGCTGTCATGTTTTTCATAAGCACGCTTCATCTGCAAACTTGTCTCATTTTAAAATGGGGAACTTGATTACATCTATTGTCCGGGAGCCACGTTAAGTAATATCACGTGACTTTGTGGCCTATATTCAAGCACAGTAAAACAGGAGACTAGTAAAAGCAATTTCATAGTTTTATTGAACGTCCCGAGCTTCTTGTTGACTGCAAATGAAACCTCAGTCACTGTGAGGTCTGAGTGTAATTGCAATGATAAACACACAGGTCTGTGCCAAGAGGAAAGTTCCAGTAATCAATCAGAGTAAGCATGGCCAGCTCGGCAGAGGTCCATCAATGTAGAACAGACTAACTATACGTGTGGCAGTATAAATACTGACATCGACTGTCAATCTTTAAACTCTCAATCTGGTGCTAAAATCTGGGTGAGATGAGAAACATCACCGTCCACCATAAAACAAAACTTGACGCCTGATCAGAAAGCACCGGTGTTCTGCCAGCGGACCATAGACAAGATAACAGCAACTTTAGCATTTGACTGAAATCATGATTGATTGTTGAGTTGAAGCCAAAGTAAGCCGCAGTCCTCAGATGAAAATGTACACACATGCGTTTGTTGTTCTCCTTTTTGGGCTGTGAGTTGTAACCTCACAGTCATGAGTTAACTGGGTGTCGGGGAGTTGCACCTTTTAACTCACCTGCAGCTCTCTCTGTAGCTCAGACAATCCCTGCTACCTGCGTGTGCTAATCCATCCTTTCACCCATATTCTTTGTCTTTATAATTGGTATCTTTATAATAACAAACAACAGCTGTTTCGTGTGCAGGATCGCTCATTTCCCGTTTCACGTGTTTTCTAGACAAAACGTGGTTCGCAGACCTGCGTCGGGTGACAGAGCTGCATTCAGCTCGTGTAGTGTGTGACCCCCTGTCACCGATCAGTCACGTAGTGTGAACGCCACAACGACTTCAGGACTCCCGTCACATGACGGCAAGTTGTGTAGTGTGAACGGCACGGCCATCGGCCGACGCTGAAAGTCGTGTAGTCTGCACAAGCCTTTAGTATAACTTGTATAGCACTCGGGGGATGTTTGTGTTTGTAAAGCAGCTGTCTGGTTGTTGGTTTGATGGTAGCTGTATGACACACGATGAATTTCCGAAAGGACCAAAATCTATCACATATAAACGTGCACAGTACTTCTTAAACGACGCATCAATGAATTGTTGAAATAATCTATAGAAGCTTCGAATACTAAAATCATCGTTAGCTGCAGCCCTAGATGAGATGCTGTGTAATTTGACGTCACTGTCTACAATGTCAGTAGCTTTGTGTGATTTTCAAATCAAGCACATTAACAAAAGTCAGTTTCAGAGTTGAAGTATTACAGTGGCTTTGAACTCAGCCTAACAGGTAACAGTCATTTACAGAATAACACGGAGTAGATGGAAGACAGGCAGACAGCTGTATAGGAGGAAAAAGGAGAAGCAGGGAAGCAAAGTGACAAGAAACCCACAGAGGGGACAGGAGGAAGCCAGAGAGTGGCCTTGCTTTACAATAAGAGGATTACGACGCAGGCTGATAATCCTCCCACAATTCAGCAGCACAAAGGAGTGAGCTGACATCACATTCAGCCCTCCAAGTCTCATCCTTAAAATGAGGCTAATTAACAGCTAATCCCAACCACTGCCAAATTGACCACTGTTTTTGAAGACAGGGTGTGAGAAGGGCAGTATTAAGGGAAACAGGGAAAGGGGAAATTACTTCACTTTTTTAAAAAACTGACTTTAACTTCTATATGAGAATTGGTTATTTCTCTAATGTTATCTTGTTTGCTCAATTAAACAACAGATTAAAATGGCCTACAAAAAGAAGTTTGTCTTGGTTTTGAATTCCATTAAACATGATTTGTGCAGAATTCTCTCTTTATCTCATTTCTGTCCAAAATACGGTGCTGATCAATTTCAGTGCTCAATATAAACACAGATTCTGCTTTGCGGTTTTACTTGGATATTTATGGGAACTTCTTAATTAGGTGGTTAACTGCTTAAATCTCTTCTACTGCATTATTGATGAAGTGTCTGAATAATCCCTTGCAGGCACCGAGAACTGTGATTGGTTTATCTATTAGCGTACTTCTACTTCCCAGATCCAATTTCACAACCAGACTCCTTTTAGTAAACAAACTAGGCCAGTCTGAAAAACTAATGAAAAAAGAAAACTAATTTTCTTGCCATCTGGAAGCTATCTTGAAAGAACACTAAGGAAGACAGAAACTAAAATTATTGAGGTATATTTTAACATGGTAAAAAGATTTCAGTCAGTTTTTACTTTTTTGCAGCATAATGACGAGCGTTACTAGTTATGACAGTGTCCCAATTTATGGAAGATCTATAAAAGCTGTTCTTCAGGTCAGGATTCGGGTGGCCATGTGAGAAAAATCACTCTGAGCAGAGCAGCATGCACTATAATTCTACCTGATGAAATTAAATTGCTGTACAGCCAAGCGTCTAGTGCATGAATGTGAAATGAAATCAGAGAAACTTGTTAAGGTGACTAAAAGGTGAAAACAAAGAGAGAAAACTGCAATTTCAGCACCTAACACAATGAGGAGAGATTCTGATCTGAACATGAAATAAAAAAAGAAAACCAGTGATACAGTGAATGAGAGATTGAGTGGGTGCGTTAACCAGCATAAATGATGAAAATGAAACCATAATTATGAAAAAGACAGATTTTCCCCCTAGATTGATTCTCAGAGTATCCAAAATATCTTGTTCAAGTTTTTTCGCAATTGATTTGAGAGCCAAAACTAGGGGTAAAAACTGATTCAGCAGTGACCCACAACCCTCAAATTGTCACACAGCCAGCCCAAATGACCCCAGAAGAACAGAGAGAGCCCAGCGTACCCGACGAGGAGTCGGAGGATTTTAGAGCAAAAGACCAACCATCAGGGGTCATAGACGCACAGTGAGGTAAGCGTAGCTCCACAGGCTTCAAAAACTTGAGGCCGTGAGGTCCACACATCACCAGAGGGCTGAGCAGAGTCTCTCCTGCAAACACAAACACAGAATGTGGTTATAAACGCAATGCAGGGTGATTAAAAATAAACACACACAAGCAGGTCTCAAATGTAATTTTTCCCCTACAGTGCTGGAAGGCTTGGGGAAGGTATCCATGCTAGAAATGTAAAGATTCATTTGACAGTATGGCACTTTGGATACGGGTTATCTATAATTATTGTCTATAATTTGAGATTGTTGTAACGTAATTTTGTTTGTTTGCCAAAAGCTGATATGATTGGGGGGTGCGGAGATCCCTCGTGGTCTCATCTGTCAATGTCAGCAAGATACGACAATGAAGCACTTTGCATGTCTGAAATTTCTATGCAAATTGGACTAGACGCAGCAAGAGCAAAGGAAGCTGCCTATAATACAGCCTGCAGAGGACAGCTGGATTAAACTAATGCAGACTTTAGTTTAATAAAAAAATTCAGCTTGTCAAAGTGTAAGAACCAGGTGGTGTATCGAGCCCACATGGCAGCCATTCACATAATTAACATCTCTCGCATCGGATATCTACAGCAGATGTTTAATATTTTAGATGAAGAATTTGAGCCTTTTAAAGTCTAATTCCCTCATAGTACACATAGTAAAGGTTTTGTTAGGGGAAAAACAAGAATCTCTTTATTTTAGATCATTTGATTAACATTAACAAGTCTCTCATGCTTTTCCAGACTAGTTAGACATCCACAACCCAAAATCTGACAGCAATTTTTGTGACTAGTGAGATGTGTGAAGGTTTTTATGGTATTCTGGTTCTACATAAAAAAACAAATATTTAAGAAACAAGTAGTGAGTAGACTGATGAGGATTTTCATACACTAACATTTTACCCAACCGACCAACAAATAAATAAAGATTTTTGTCACTTGGGGGCAGCAGAAACAAGTTGTGAACACCATACTGACATATTGCCAAGGGGTGGGAATCACCAGAGGCCCCACGATACGATATTATCACGATATTTATGTTGCGATTCGATTTTAATGCGATCTTAAATATATTGAGATATATTGCAATTTATTACCTTTTTCCAACTTCTAACTAGGTCCCTAAAGTCAAACTTTGTCAACATCTGTTTATCTAAAAAGATACATTTCTCTGTTTGTTCATATCACTTTTTCAGTCCTCTATATGGTCCTGTTAAGTTTTCTAGTGGACTAAAAAAGCAATAGATTTTATTATTCTAGTACCAAAAAGTTAAAACTCCCATCTGCAATTTATATAATAAAACATCGATACTTGGCATCCGTGTATCGATACAGTATTGCCATGGCAAATATCACGATACTATGCTGTATCGATTTTTTCCCCCACTGCTAATATTGCCACCTTTTAAGTTGATATGGCAAACTAATTAGCAAACAGAGCTGCTCATTTACACATCCAGCAGTTACAGAGCAACATTATGTAGCAATATTAACTCTCTTGGAACGATTTATGGAGGGAAATATCTGTCTCTTTAGCTCTTCTGCTGGTTTTAGAGCTTTTTCCCCACTGAAAACAGCTGCCCTCTGCGGCCAAAAATGATGCTATGAGAGCAGTGCGAGTGAATTAAAACAGCAAAGCTGCAGGCCGGGCAGCTAAACAATGACCTGAAACTTGCTATAAAGCTGCGTAAACATTTGAGAGACCCATTTCACAGTGTCACATTGGTTGTCATTTGATATATTCTTGTCATAAAATCAATTATAGATGCTTTAAGCAAAGCATATTTTTATCGGCAGGGACATCTGCTGGTCCTTTCTTCCATGGTCAATATGTTAGTATTATTGTTAATCAGCACTTTAGCTCCAGCATATCTCCCCAAAACATGACATGCACCTTAAACTACAAACAAAAATGACAGACCATGTGAATTGACTTCATAAGAATGTAAACAAAAGAAAACCCCATGGCTTCTTCCTCACTCCATCTTTGATAAGTTACCTTTCTCCTTGTCAAGTGGTGGCAAGATGCTGTTGTCTCTGCAGACCTTGAAATAGATCTCCTGCTCCACACCGTCAGGGATGGCACCCTGTGGGATAATTATGCTGACACCTGTCTCAATGGAGCTCAGGACACCACCGTTAGAATTGAAGATACCTCGAGCTGTTGCTACCACTGTGTGGCCCTCATCTTCATCCTCATCATCATCCAGGGCACTGGGGCTGGGAGACAGATACCTTTACTGTCACACTCATTTTCAACAGAATACCTTAGACCTCTATTCTTCTCTAGTCAGCCTGCGTCAGGTGACAGAGCTGCATTATTACCTCACAGGGATGGCTTTGGGCACAGCGTTGATGTTGTTGTGCTGGTGTTTGGTGCGGTGGTCCACAGTGCGCGTGAAAGTGTCCAAACCACTGTCATGGTCTGTGTTCTGGGGCTGTGGGGGTATCTGAGGCTTCACTGGGCTGGAGCTCCGGCCCTGCTCCAAACACAAGAGGGTACAGTGTTATATATACACGTTACTGTATGTGGTATGGCGCTAACGTATGGTGACTGAAAATTCTCAGTTCTGACTGGTTGGAAGGTGTGGATTAACTTTCCGTAATCGGACAGCACGACTGGACGGCTATGACATATGTGTTTGATTGCTGTTTAATTATAATTTTATGAGCCATTATTAAACACAGCAACAGTGCGACTTAGCTGAAGAGCATGCAGCTAGAAATACTGATACAATCACCACCAACAACAACCAACAATAGGATAAATAGCTTCTCAGTGAGAACCAAACTAATTTACTAATTTAACCTAAAATGTGTGTATTTTGTATAATTGTGTATTTGAGTTAATCTGGATTTTCAAATCAAGAAATGGACATCCTTATTCTATGGGCCCATTACAATTGATCTGAAAAGTTATTTCAGATCAATTCGCTCTTTGAAAAATGGAATTGCAACATGTGACAAAATTACAGTTCCAGAAGAGTTTTGACCTAAGTGTAGGGAAATACTGGTAAATTGTATAAAAAAAATAAAAGATACAAAAAAATTAAAAATAGAAAGAGAAAAAGTACAGCATGAAATAATAAATTGCATTTAAAATTTTACTTTTTTCAAAACTAGATTACCTTGCTTGCTTATGTTTTTGACTACAGTTACATCAATAGCATCATTAATTGGAATTCAACTTACCTTTGGAGCAATCTCAGGCTTGTCATTGGGCAGAAGGTTGTGGTTGAATTTAGGACTGTCGAACATGCGCGCAAAAGGCTTGGCAGACGTGGTGTAGGGTTTGGGTGTGTAGCGGTTGTAGCTGGATACTGGTGGAGCCCCGGTGCTAGTGACTGTTTTTGGAGGCTGTTCACTAGTGCCATTAACTGGAGACTTCTCAGGGAAACTCTTGTGAGGCAGGAAGTTGGTTTGGACAGTGTCCTCTCGGGCAGGAGGCTTGGCTGTGGAAGAGCCATAAGGGTCAGCCAAAAAGCTCTCCAGTAATTTCCGACATTTTGACATTCAAAGCAGTCAGTGTCTCTCAGTAGACAACGTATAGTGTGATACAGTACACAGATGCATCATGCATGTGATTACAGCGTAGATAGTATAAAAGGACTAGTTTCTCCCTTTCCTTTGATAGAAAACAGTGGATTTTACCTTCAGGTGCAGGTTTGGGCAGTGTGGCTGGTTGCAGAGGAGGTGTCACCTGGGGAACTGGTTCATATTTTTTCTCCACTGGACTTGGTTTCTCCACTGACTCCGTCCTATATCACAAGACCAAAACCATCAATTGAGATTCCCAGAAGAAATAACCAAGACAAACATAAAAGCCGTAAAGGATGTTAAAGATAGTTGGAAGGAAAGTTGAAAGACACATTAATACCTTTAAACTATATCATCTAAGTGAAATAAGTCAAAGATGTTTCATAAAAGCATTATATTCAGAATTTCTTGGGAGTGTGGATGTGAATGGGCATCACCTGGGGTAGTTGTGGGTTGTTTGTACTTGTGGCTGGGGTTTGTTGGGACCAGTCTGGAGCTTATCAAAGTAAGACAGCTGTTTCCGGTAGTAGTCCTCGTCCTCATCAGGATCGTAATGGTTGGAGCGCACAATGTCATCAGCTACCTGGGGCTGAGGCTTCTGAGGCCCTGGGGCTCTGGGTTGGTGTGATAAAATAACACGTTAAATGCAAGGAAAAGACAGGTGAGAACAGAGCAGGAGAATACAATGAAAAATGGCCAAAATGAAGCGGTTGCGCAACTTGGTCACTATCAAAATGTCAAAATTAAAGTGACTACTTAAACAATATTAGTGCAAAATTACTCTGAAGAATCAGGGTGAGTGGAAACACAATAACAGCAGCATTGGCTTACCTAAAGGTCTTCTCTTGATCCAGGTTACTCAGAGAATTTGCTTTAGGGATTACTCCACCTGCTTTCAAGGGTAAATCGGCTGCCTGTAGTAGCAAAAACAATTAACCCCATCAGTAGGATGTTCACTTCTAATGTGTTAATTTCTCAATATGTTGAAAAGAAAATGTACATGTTAAGTAGACTAGTAAAAACTGTAACTACACAAGCTGCCTTATGTAATATATCTGCCAACAGTTTACCCTGTTCCCAGATGAATCTCCTGCATCTCTGGCTCTATCCATTGACACAGAGCGTTTGTTCTCAAACATCTTGACCCTAGTCAGGACTGACTGCGGCCGCATGGCGGGGTCATCCTCCGGTTTCTCATCTCTGGCAGGGGTGGGTTTCGGAGGGTCTGCAGGGGACGGTGAGGGGGCCTCTGCTTTGAAAGGTGGTGTGGGGCTGGTTTCAGAGTTCACAGGAATGGGATCATACTGCTGAGGTTTGTAGCTCTTTTGCGGTGGAGTTGGTCCCTGGTTAAAGGCAGGTCGCTGGGCAGGGGGTTCTGGCGAACGGGCAGCTGAGGGATAAGTGCTCAGGTGAGAATCCTGGTTGTAGTGCAGGTCAGGCGGAGCAGGAGGTGGGGGGTCATCATAGCGAACAGGCCCTGGACCCGTCGGTTTACCGTAGCGAGGCCGTCCGTCGAATCCCTGCTGAGATGGATGCCCGTCGTGGCGGAGAGGAGGGGTGTACTGGGAGTCAGGGCCGTCACCGTATGGCAAACGGGGATCGTAGCCCTGGGAGTTGGCAGTAGAGAGGGGCTGCTTGTAGGGATTCCACGTTTGTTGGTCATAGTGAGGCACACTGTTCTCGTAGGGTGGGTTAGAGTCATAGTTCCGGTACTTTGGTTCTGGGTAACCACCTCCGCTGCTGACTCCACTGCTGCTGACATCATACCGACTTGGTGGGTGGTCGTAATCTCTGTATGGCTGGTCAGGGTGATAACCCTGCTGAGGGTTGTAAGTCACAGGCTTCATGGTGTGACTGATTCTCCCTGTGTTGTTGTCTGTGCTGTATGGATCATTCTGATACATCTACCAAACAAATAAGAAACACAGGGTAAGGTTAACAACTGAACAGGATCCACTAACACACGGACATAAAATATGTAATATGAAAAACTGGACATACAAAAATCAGTTATAGCACGAGAAAAGGAGAATATTAAAACAAGTCCGTGAAATTAATTGCAGTAGAGGAAACAAGAAGGGACAGACCTGAAATAGAGAAACTGAGAGGGAAGAGTTACTGGTCAGATGACACTTTAGATTAAACAGAAATCGCAGCACAGCCAAACATTCATTGCAGCTTTAAAACACCACAATGTACCCAAATTAAACACTTGAATGAATTACAAAGAATAACAAAGATGAAATACAACAAAACAATGGGATGCATTTTTCCTGTCCAAGCTGACAAAATTTGAAAATGGTATATAGAAATGTAATGTAAATTACTTACAGAGGGTCTATCAATAATTTGACTAATAACTTGGGGTTTCTTGACACATTACGTGTACACTGCTGCATTCACAAGGGAAAATGTCACCCACTGTCTTGGTGAAATTTTGAAGGAAACTTCCACAATAATTATTTAACATTACAAGCACATACCCATTGTACAAAAAAAAAAATTAATAAAAATCTAATATCCTGATATTTGAGAAGTAACCATTAATTATCCATCCAAATATAAAGAACATTTCTGTTTAGGTGGTCTTCGCTACTTGGTCATAGCTACAATTCAAACAGAAGACAAACATTCGTAAAATGGTTGGAAAATTAATGGCTACTTTTACAAAGAAATGATATCCATTCAATCAACAATGATAAATACAGCACAAATACATCTGCTTCTGGTAGTTAACAGAGAAACATGTTGCAGCCATGCAAAGAGGTAAGAGATAAGCAACAGTGAGAGCTGCAGGATTTCCATTGCTCCCCTACATGTAGGCGTGTCAGTGCAGCCATCATCTCCAAAGCCCACTGTTGTTTACCAGCATTTGCTCGCACTCCAGCACATGCACACACCCTCTCGCACACAACACACACACAGTCTCTTCTGGGCAGCACTGTGGTCAGCGGACATGCAGGGCAGAAGGAGACAGAGACAGAGACAGAGAGAGAGACAGAGAGACAGAGAGACAGAGAGAGAGAGAGAGAGAGAGAGAGAGAGAGAGAGGCGTGGCAGCAGGAAGTAGGTAGGTAGACAGGCAGCAGCAGCACAGGAGGTCAGCCAGGTCAGACTGGGCTGAGCTGGCCCAGGTCACGGCGCGTCCAGTGACGGTCAGATGGATACCTTTGGTTCTGTACTGGCCGTTCCAGACTGTAGAGGTTCTGGTGAGAAGCTCTGAGGGGCTAGCTCAGGGGTGGGCCTCCTAAGTGAGCCAGCCTCTGGGTTGGGGCTTGGCTGGCTGTGGGGAGCTCCAGGAGCCTCGTCAGGGCTCAGACCCCCTACAGTTTTTACAGTAACGTCGACAGCAGGGGGCAATGTCTCAGCCAGGGGCTCAGGCTGCTGGGGGATGCTAGGGACGGCAGCGGCCTCTGCTTTCTGTGAAGTGGTTCAGAAATGTTTAATAACACGCGCTGACACACTATGGTGCAGTACTAACAAGTGCTACTACCTTCACAGCCCCTCTAAACGGTCTGCTCCTCATTTGTGCCTACATCTTACACTGATTCAAATAACCAATCACCCGCCTCCGCATTTAACAATAGCTGTAGATCAACGAATGGCATGTGAGAGTTAGGAATTAGCAGCAGGACAAGTTTTCATTGTTATAGTATACTAACTTGATTTTAATGCTGCAGTTACAATACAGTAGTTTCTCCTTTTTCCCCCCTTTTATGTTCATTAACACATCATGAGACGACAAATGTTAAGATTTGGATATCACAACGGCCAATCGGGTTTTGATTAATACATTTCACAGGTACACTGGGTTAACACTGGCATTTCCAACATGCACATAATACTTTCTAGTTTCGTATTGTCACAGTCCCAGTCATAGGTAAAACAAAGGTAGGAAGTGCACATAGGTGATTACTGGTACAGACACTTAGACATAAGTTTCTTCTCCCAGTGACATCAGCAACAGTCACACCAATAAGACAGCTTGTGGTAATACAGAGTACAAGAGTAACAGTAAAACTTCAAGTTCTTCTCCTTTTCAAAAATAAAAAACACACTTTCACAAACATCAATCAACAAACATAGAAATAAATAATATAATAAATATAGAGATATATGTATATGTATATATATATATATATGTTATATATAATATTTATATGTTGCGATAAATACCTGACCACAACGGGTTTCACTTTCCCACTGATATTGTTTTGTAACAGTAGTTTTGTAACTGTAAAAATAAAAAAGTGCCTTCAATAGCGCTTCCAGAAAACCCTTCTAACGCACACCACGTCCTCCAGACAACAGGGAAGACGTGCAGCTCTCAGAAACGCTACCTGCTGCGGCACTGGTGCCTTGAATCCAGCTGGGTCGATGCGGTTCAGGGGGTCCGGCTGCACTGTGTGCTGGTAACCAGCGTAGCCAGGGGGCTCCTGGATGACCGGTGGGTCCTCACGGACAGGCTCAGAGGAGCGGGTGATGGCAGGCTCCGTGGGAGGACCCACATCGTCATTCAGTGTTTCATCCAGCTCCTGGTCAGTGTAGGCTCCACCCTCTGTGTCCGTGTCCTCGTAGTCGGAGGTATGGCGGCTGTCGGTGCTGTACATGGAATACTCACTACCTGGCGCCGACAGGTAGGACAGTCGGTCGTCGTGGATGTCAAGGTCATCCTCAGCTGTCCCATCAGCCTGGAAAACAAAAGGTAAAGGGAGAGAGGGAGTAAGAAATGTCTGTCTGTCTGTCTGTCTGTGTGTGTGTGTGTGTGTGAGACAGGGGGGGGGGTCTTACTTTGCCCTCTGAAACCCACACCAGCTGGTTCTGCTGCTGCTGGATTATCTCTTTCAGCGCTCCAAACCAACCATCATTCATGTTGTTCAAGTTAATGGTTGCTGAATACACAAAGAGAGAAGAGCAGAAGAGAATAAAAAACATCTCTACAATGAAATAAGTATGAACATTTACTTAATTAGCAATTAAGTAAAACCACAGCATCATAAATAAAAGTTCATTTTAGACATGAACTCTAACTCACAAATGCTCTGCCACTTTTACATGATTGGCATAATGTCTGTGAAAGGATAATTTTTAAGTTGCTCAAGCAATTTTCTTACTTGGGAACCAAAGATTGTTGACTATGCTGCTAAAGTGCAAATTTCTTCTTCTTCTTCTTCATAAGTAACCGTTTTTGAATAAAATGTGCAAACCATTCACAACACACAGGGAAGTGATACTAATAATCTCTTGCCTTGTGCATTTTAGTAAATATTCCAAATTTATTGGTTTCCCAGTTTTATAAACATCAATTATAGCAGAACATCATTATGTGGCTTGATTTTGAGAAAACCTCTCAAATGAAAACCAGTGGATAAAGGCGTAGTACGCAGATGCAGTTTGTGGTGTAATAACTGTTTGGACAGAAGATTTTATTCAAGAATTTGTGTGTGTGCAAAGGCTGAATGTGAGCCAAGCAAAATGCTCTCTAAACATGTTTATCACCAACAGATGCTCCTAAAGCATGGTAACACCATATCCCTTGACGGGAAGAATGCATGCTGAGAAAGGGGCCCGACGGTGCTCTTCTGTGCTGAACAAGCTTTTGTAAGAAGTCTGACAGAACAGGGCCAGCACAAGTGCCGTGTAGCCACAGCCCCCACCGCGACACTCAAGTGTCAACCGCCTTTGAAATGTGTCTTTGCCCTCTGTAAAATGTCTTCCACCCCCCTTAGTTTGAAATCCCCATCTAACCCTCTCTCTCTCTCTCTCCCTCCCGATGGACTCACTGGTGAAGAGGTGGTGGTTGCTCTTCCTTAATTTAAGCGCTCGGTCATAGAGCTTCCTGGCGCTCTTCCTAGACTCAGGGCAGAGACGGGTCCTCATGTTCTTCACGCCCTGCTTGGTGTCTGGGTTGAGAAACACCACAATTGGATACCACTGAGCATAGTTCAGACGGTCCACTGCATTAGGGGTGATGTCCAGCACTGCATGCTTGTCCTTCATACACAAAACACAAATAAACACATAAATGTGTTGTTAATGTGTTTATTTCAGTAAGGTCCTAGGTAGTTTCCACTCTGTTGACAGACTGAGCATATGGCCAACATGATTTTTCACATACTGTGTGGCAGATTTTGAAGCCTTGTAAGAGGTCAGCTCATCGGTCTCAATTAGTTTCCACCACTTTGCTGAGGTTCGGGCAACTAACATCATTAGAGTGCAGTACACCAGAGGGCAGCAGTGAGCTGTACACATCATTGTGGCTATCTGCCATATTTTCATTACCGTAACAAATCTGTTAAAAGATGTGTCTATTTTTACCATTTGCCTTTATCTTTAATGGTCTGTGCATATCTAGCTCTTCTCACCCGGTCAATGATCTGTTTAATGGTGTGCAGGCGGATGATGCCCGAGCTTTTCTGGTCAGTTCCTGCATCCCTGGGTTCACTCTCTACGGCAGACAAATGGACAGAATTACTGCACCATATCAACACAAAAGACAAACAACAATAAACACAGGCTGTGCCCCAATTAGACACACTCGTAGTGTGCAGTTGTCGACTCCCATAAATAGAGCTTTTAAATACAGAAGAATAATCTCCGTACAGGAGAGGACAAGTGTACGTTTATAAAAGAAAAATAGCTAGTGACTAAAAACAAAAATGAGGACAGCAGCCAATTCATGCAATAGTCTATTTTGGGTAGGTTTAGGGAAATTAAATTTGGTGTATAATTCATGTGTGCGTGCATCTATAATTATGGTGCAAGAAATGCGTTATGTGAGAAACACCGACATGAAATATGCACATACAAGAGCATGAGGGTCATTTGGGATTAATGTGAATACAGTGCCATTGTAAGCCTCAAGGATTTAAGCAAGGATGTGTAGAGGGGTTTATGATTTATATAAAGATAAGCAATGGTTTCCTGCCTAGACACACAAGGTTCAGGAGAGGGCAATCATCTCAACAGGATGTTTAGTATAGTAATGACTTAAACACATGACAGGGCGAGGCTTAATTTCTAACCTTCGAATAGGATCTATTATCTGCAAATACTTCTCAAAACTACCCAAAAACATTTTGTTCATGGTTTAATTGTAGCCCGAACTGTAAGCCATTAAATGAGCGATTTTGATCAAATTTCTTACTGATACACTTAAACACCTGCTACCTAAATATCTGGTGACAATTTGCTGCATTCCTATACGGATAATGTCTCTGAATACACACAGTATAGTGAAATTTATTTTAGGATACAATATAAGACATAAATAGACTGCTTCGATGGTTAAGTAATCTTATTTCATAAGTACTATGTGCTGTGTATTATTATGGGTGGTATTGTGGGCATTTTTTCTGGGCAAAGCCTTCAGTTGGCCAGTTAATGCCATTTTGATTTGCTGCCAATCATTGTTAGCATGTGGAATTTTATAGGCAACAATTAGTACAAAAAGCATAAAAATTGGTGTCAACGTTTTGAACTCCAAGTATATCCTATATAATTGTATCATTTCCTTATGATTTTGTTAAAAAGCAAGTCAGTTTTCATGGCATATTAACTGCCCAGCTTCACATGCTGTCTTGCTGTTTGTCTTTTTAACATGATGCAACCTGGCATTAAGAGGGGAATACCACTAAATTTAACTATGATTTAAGGATACTGTACATTAATCATAATTCGCTAATCTCTTCCATTATGCACCATGCAATATCACAATGACACACAGTTCCTTAGAGACTTAAATTTGGGCAAAAACATGTAAAGTGGAAAAGAAAAATACATTCTCAACAGCATTTTCCAATCAAATTTCAATGACAGATAAATCCAATCTATGAAGACATCTTCCTGAACTGGTTTGGATGTGCAAAATGTGATCCATACGAATGCAGCAGAGCTTTTTAAACTCTTAAATAAATATAATTGATAACTATGCCATTTTGATTGCTAGAATTTTAGTCAGTGAGTCAAATACAATATCATGGGTATTTTCTTTCCAATTACACTAAAATAAGTCTGCAACTCTGTCATTTTAAAACTAACCGTGCGCAAGTATGATATTGCATTTTTCCTGTGTTTGGTGATTCATTTTCCAAGACTGTGTATCATGCTAATATATACTAAAACAAGTATCTCCAATTGTAGTGACAAATGTGAATTCCTAAATCAAGTGCTATTCCCCTATACACATTGTTTAAACATATATAGGTCAGCTAGCCAAGAAACACCAGTTTATAGATTATCTGCCATTCACTGAATCAAGTAAAACAAACAGAAGTTGATGCACTAAGTGACGTACTTTCCCCTCCTTGATGTTGCTGTGTTTCTGAAAAGAAAATACAGTCACACAAACATCACTGGAGTCACACAAATAAACATCAAGGAATGGAATCACTTTTTATGTGGGTGTGTGCTGAATATGTGTGTGGTTGCGCTGGCACGTGTGTTTGTGCACTTACAGTAATTGGAATTCAATACTGAGTGTTGAAATAAAAACCACATATTATAGAAGCTAGCAATTCCAATAAGAGGCAGTGGATGAGGACTGAAATAAAAAGGAGTGTGCATATCTGCTTGGAGTGTAGAAGAGTGAAAGGAAGAGAGAAGCTACAAACAAACAAAGGAAACAACGGACATATCTTGACTAAATGACTACTAAAAAAAAACAGCTGTAGTAGTGTTCTGGTGTTAAGCAGCAGAAAAAAATCTAACACAATAGAGGTACTGACTCAACAGTAAGGTCATCATCTATCAGATACTTGAATGCTACTGTGAATAAGTTAAACAACCCACAGCTTTAGCGATGTGTCTTGAGTAAATTAACAGTCTGGTCTCCTATCAATGCAAGACACACAGTAGGACACTACAGAAAACATGAACAGAGGGAGACGACTTTATTACTTACTTGCTAGTTCAAAAATGTCTGGCTCCTCCCTGGCCAGTTTCTCTCTGCCCACGTCTGCTATTGGCCCAAAGATAACCACGGGCCTCAGGAAACCAGCTGTACAAAAACAAGACCATGTCATGGAGATTATGCTCATTTTCAGGTTCAAAATCCTATTTAGGGGTTGTACCAGAACAGGTTTACATGGTTAAATTTTCAAAAAACACCATATTTTTTGTCATACTGCACATTGCTGCAGCTCCTCTTTTCACCCTGTGTGTTGAAGGCTTCGTTTTAGCTATGGAGTGATACATCTTGTCTCTAAATGATCTTTGTTGGGAGTTGCACATGCGCAGTTCCTAGTTAAGGACTACTAGCCAATCAGAAGCAGAGTAGCTTCGGGTCAGTGAGAAACCGGTAAACACGGCTTCAGTTCAGCTGTATATGTTCCCCTTACCAGCTTAGCAACATGGACTGGAGCAAGAGTTTCAGAGTGGTGAGTTATTAATCTGTAACAAATGTATGTTTCATCAATAAAGTTTTGAGAACTGAGTTCTGTCTCTACATCGCAGTAACAACTTTATGTTCATTGACTGCCTGGAGGATAGCTAGTGTTTGGAAGGGAGAGGAGGTGTGTGTGCAGCAGCTCAGTGTTTTTCCACAGGTGTTGTTTAGCGAGTGTCGAACTAGCCACTTGCGCGCATTATATGACGCGCATTTTGCTTTCATCCTTGTGTCGTCACAGGGATGAAAGGGAAACTGCCGGACTACAATTGAGCTGTTTTCAGGCAGTTCAGAGCAGAGTTTTCTGTGGGAGATGGGAACTTTGGGCTTTTTCACTTTGCAAACCTGTTACATGCACAAAAAGCATAATACAACCTCTACATCCAAAAAATGTAAATGTAGTTTCACACAACCAAATTAGATAACAGGTAAAAATCTAAATATCTAAGCTGTACTTTTGTCTGTAATGATGTGAGTTGAAGGTTTATATGACACTATAAACTTTGTGAATGTACAAAATAATTTTAGTTAGCTGGAACTCCCAAGTGCTGTGAAGGGCCTTGTGTTTCTTTTAGCTAAATGGTTGAAATCTGTCCACTACTTCGTAAATTCTTGCCTACAATAAAAGTATTAAGATATATGGGAGTCTCCAGTTGATTGTTGTTACTGCCATCACCTATGAACGCTTACCTTCCCTCAGCACCACCCTTTCATAGGCAGGGAACTTTGTTTGAACTGGCTGGGCTGACAGGTCCTCCCTGCTCTTCCGCAAATTCCTCTTGGAGCTTCGCAATCCTCGAAATCTCCAGAAGTCCGCTCTGTCGCCCCCAGGTGTTTTGGGGAGGGTGTACTGCACACTGGATAACTGTTCAGCTCTGGACACAGAAGAGTAGGAGAAAGGTCAGCTGTCAGGTCAAAACTGCAATCAAGGCCACTTTTAGATAGTTCATGTATATAGCATTCAGCTTACTATTCTTTGAAGAAAAGTCATGGCAATAGACTGGTACTATACTGAGTTGTAAATCCTTGACAGACTAATTATAGAGCTTGCCATTACTGACTGAACAAATGCTGCTGATGGCTTAAAACCCATTTTATTTTAAGGCTAATTGAAAAGATTGTCTTGGGGGCTAGTCCAATCTAATGTATAGCTCAATATTCCTATTATAAAGAGCATTAATAAGACATAATTGATAAAATACTGCATACTAGCAAAATAACAGTCACCATTTTGATATCTGCAAACGCATTTCTTTCAGGTTATTCTCCCCAAGATAACGACACAGATTACTTTGATATACACATTTTAGTGATGCTCCGATATACATAAATATGTACCTACAAAATACTAATGAATTCTCAGTGTGATTTTAGGGTTTTATGTTTTTAAAGAATATCCAGGGTGGAGTTAGAACTTGGCAGAGAAGCTCAGATGTATTTCACAATGCTTACTGATTGTGACAAAAATGCATGCAGCGTGTGGGAAGCTATGCCTTTTCTGTCAGCAGGACAGTGAGGAATCGCTGTGTAAACACTGCCAGAGGCTGTTGAGGCCTAGATAAAACAATGCTGTTGGCCACATCATGATCTATATTACATATCCTCAGACACATAGGCCTCACAAACCTAAATATGCCATACTTTAAAAACTTACAGTTTAAAAACAGACTATAACAACTTATTCTATAACTTTTTTATAAGCTTTTTCTTCAAATTTACAGAAACAATTAGTACAAATCATGATAAATGTGTTAAATAGAGTAGACTGCACAAGTAATTGATGGAAATAATCAGCTCTCAAATATTTTCTTGCTGCTCCTAGATCAATCACAATGCTTCTATTCATTTGCCTCCTCCCTTGCCCATTCACAAAGTGGCAGATCAAGTGGTACAGGTATTAAAGGTGTGACCTGAAACTTCTTTTACCTGTTCTTGTTGGGGATGATGCCCCTTTCCACTTCTTGATGGTTCTTGCCAATACGGATAGCGAGCCAGGAGCCTAATTTGCCGTTGTAGAGCGTGTCTACTACGCGAAACACCTCGCCCTTGTTGAAGCTCAGCCCATACGGTGACTCTTTTTCATATTCAAAATGTGTACGGATGTAGAAGGAGTCACCCACGTCCGATTCCACTATCCTCCGATACACTAAAGAAAAAACAGAAAACAACAAGAGATGATGACAACCTTTTAAATGTGCCGTTCTTGATTACTGATGCGTTTACGCTACCGCCACAGTACATATACTGTCATCACTCACCATCCTTCTTCTTCTGAGCCAGAATATTAACTTCCTCTCCTTTTGGGAGATCCAGCAGAAACAGCACAGCCTCCTCCCGGATGATGTTAGTAAAGTCCACATTGTTCACCTACAGAGATGCAGAACAGAAGACATCAATTTACAGTCCAATTAAATGACTAGTGAACTATCATACAGAACAGAAAATTTAATTATAAACTCTTAATCTCATATTATTGAAGGCCAACTTGATCCTAATGTGTTTTAAATCCTCATTGTTAAATGTTTAAAGAATTGCTTAAAGCTACAGTATTAAAGCTTACTTCGCTCCCGTTTTTCAACTTTCAACAACAATTTTATTTATTTTTTAACTAAAAAATAAAACCCCATTATGACTCATTTATTTCTCACAGAATAAAAGGAACATGAGCAAAGAGAAAACAGGGCGATGTACTCCCACTACAACTGAGCAGCCTCCTCCTAGTCTCCCGCTGCTGTCCCAAACACAATAACTGCTGTTTATTGACTCTGCTAGAGGTGCAGCAGGGGAACCAGAAACATATGGACGGAATCACTGAACCTCAGAAAGACACCTTTATCCTTCCCAGAAACAGGAGGGCTTGACGTCTTTATCTCCACTAGCACACCAAGACCAAAGGGAAACCATCCAAAGATGGAAAACAATGTCCTGGAAGTCTCTACGATGTGTTTGTACAGTGCAGAGAACACACACAGACACAAAAAGAGATCTACGCTGTGGAGTGGGAGGTACCGAAGACATAGTACATTCAGTTCAAAACAGATATAAGGTAATAGATGGCTTTGTTTATCAGATAAATGTAGTCTATAAATGTTAATGTCAGAGGGGAAAAAACAATGTGGCTAAGTATTCAGCCTCTTCTACACAGCTTTGCAGTTGCAGCCTTAAACATAGCAGGTGCAATCCTTGGTTGCTGTATAAACACGTCAGAATGGATCCAACACTGACATCAAGAGGGTTTCCATCATCCCATCAACAATGTTACTCTAGTATCCAGTGGAACAGAGAGTCAACTGTTCAGAGGTTAGAGTGCAAGAACGACCTCCATTGTGACTTCACACTGGAAACAAGGGGGGTTTTGAGGCGAGGCAGAGGCCAGAATGACTCACAGACTGACAGAAACATTGTACTGTATTCCCAAGATCTCTTTACACAGAAATAAAACTATTGTGGCTACGGGATCACATAGTTTCACCACCGATTATCTAAGTTAGTGTGGGAAGCAACTGCTCATCTATTTTGACAATAACACCAGATGTTCTTCCCACCTTCACACTTGTGAGATGGACTTTTCTCTCCCCAAGTCTCACTAGAACAAACTGTGACAGAAAACAATACCTTAGAATAATCTTACAAGCTGCATAATACTAGGACAAGGCACTGTGACAGAGGAGAAAGAGATGCACTACGTTCCATGCGCACACAATCAACAAGGTAATAAGAGAATACATAGAATACATTTACACACCCCTGGTTACTGTAAAACCTGTGTTTTTTGTGCAGTAGATTTCTCTCCCCTACCACTGTCCATTTTTTTTCCAACCAAGGCTGGCATATTTGATAAATGACAGTGTTGCCTGAGGAGTTTTTTTTTTTTTCTTGGAACGCATTGACTGACAGTGCAATGAAAGGACCTCAGCTGGAGAAGAGGACAGTTTTTGCAGAATGTTATAAATAGTTCACTTCAGCTGTGAAAACGAACTTAGATCTACTCAGTTCAGTTTTTAGCCCGACTTTGGGTAGAATTATTTTGAACACAAAGCAATGACTAATGTTTTTTCCTTTCAAACCACTGAACTGCTGTCTGCCACACTCCCCCCCTGTGAAATATGTATCATGTACACATCTTAAAAACTGGTGAACATTTCCAGCAAATTTCTCTTAATCCCTCACAACTATTTAAAAAACTACATTTCACACAGTTTACATGTTTAAAAAAAAACAACAAACAATCAGGTAACTAAAGCTATGTTGTTTAAGTGATGGACGATAGCGTACCCTGAGAAGCTGGTCTCCCTCCTCAAGCCCCTCCTTAGCTGCAGGACTGTCCTCCAAAACTCCTGCCACAAAAATTCCCACGTCGTTCCCTCCTGCTAACCGTAGTCCGACACTCTCTCCCTTCTTGAACTTGACCAGCTTCATACTTGGCCTGCAGAGGTAAACAGTTAGACGGGTATTACGGAGCAAAAAGGTCAGCAAACAATGGACTTAAAAACAATAACTTAAAGAGACACAAAACACAGCCAGTTATCCAAGCAAGCAGAATGTTGTGTAACAGAAAAAGGCAAAACAAAAGCTCACCAGAATCTCTGTCATTATATTAACTAAATTTTAAGTAAATGGAAGGTATGACAATTTTCACTCACTCATATTATCAAAGTGAATAACATATGCAATTATACTGCAAGGTGCTTTGGATGAGAGCATCTTGGACATTTACCTGAGAATGCTTTCATCATGAGCGGCGCTGGGTACAGGGGCATCGGAGGGGCTGACTGGCAGGTCCACGTCAGGCTGACCAGGCTGTGCATAAACTGGCTTTGGTTCTGCCACAAATACAAAACACAGAAAGTAGAATAACTCGCTGTCTTAATATTAATTTGTCTTTAGACACAGCTCTATAGGAAACTTGATTAAACTACAGCAGTGTGCAGACTAAGTCTTAGTGAACGTCTCTTTGCGATTAGACCTAATTGGAACTGTACTGTAATAATGACAACGAGATGGAGAAATACAAAAGGAGCTGAGACAAACACGAGATCCTACACTAATCCCTAGCGCTGAGGAGCAGAGGTTTCTGTACCTGGCAGCGGAGGTAACAGTTTGTCATCTCTGAAGTTGGCCTGATCACTGGCCAGTGACAACACGCCATCATCAGAGCTTTTCACTGGTGTGGATATGGCCCCTGGTTTGGATATGCGATCGTCATCTCGACTTCGATGGCTGCAATAACCAAACAAAAATAACATATAACAATTCAGTATGTGTGCACCATGAATGCTAGAAACAAAGACAGTTTCAAAACCGAATGTATTCCTTAAATGACTCTGACATCTTCACTGATTTCAGTGTGTGTAAGAATGACCTCACGTGTTCTGTAAGTGTTTACATAGTTTGGTCCTGTGCTGATAACCCCAGAAAGATACAGATGCTAAAATGAACCCAAAAGGAAACAGCAGGGACCATGAATTACGTGATGAGGGCACATTGTCAGAATACTGGATGAGAAGACAATAAGCTATTAATAGAAGGATGTGTTAAAGTTGTTTTTTTTCTTTCTTTTTGTTGTTTTTATTGTGTGGTCTATGCAGTATGACAATGGCAAACCACATTCCTAAACAGGAACTGATATTCATTTCAATCGGAGCAGACAGGGTTTATAAATGTTTTAATTTCCAAATAAAAGTTTTCTTGAAGACTAATGTAAACTCTCATTTCCCTGACCATTCAGTAACCTTTCCAATAAAAGCACACAGGCAGGGAAAGAAAAATCAGACCAAGTCTCCCAACATAAACTCTTGAGTTAGGATACTGAGAAGTTCCTGTTTAACCTGGATAAAACAAACAAGGGAAAACTGAGTGTGTCTGAGTGTGTGTGTGTGTGTCTGAGTGTGTCTGAGTGTGTGTGTGTGTGTGTGTGTGTCTGAGTGTGTGTCTGAGTGTGTGTGTGTGTGTCTGAGTCTGTGTCTGAGTGTGTGTCTGAGTGTGTGTGTGTGTCTGAGTGTGTGTCTGAGTGTGTGTGTGTGTGTGTGAGTGTGTGTGAGAGAGAGAGTATAGTAGGCTAAGTCTAACAGAAGAAAGGACTCTGCAGCTTGAAACAATGGTTGAATTCCAATGTGGTCACATGACTGCCTGCTGGCACAGTACTTGAGCTGAATCCAGAAGCTTTTGTAGAAGAATGTGAAGGTGCAGGCTGTGCCACCAGTTCAGACTAGGCAACTTCTCCCATGCTCAGCCTCTCATTTTTGCTCATACAGGATGAAAATATAGTGTAGGGGAAATACATAGTATTATATAGTCACCCATATTCACACAATAAAAATGCAGTATGTACATTAGTACACATTGACTGAATGTGTAACTCAGTTGTGTAGCCGTTAAACCTAATCACTCTTTTCTAGGCCCTGAATTTGTCCAGCAGCTCTCATTACAATTCAGTTTTACATACAAGAAACTGTGCAGCAGAATTAACATCAGAGAGACCTGTATGGGAGTTTGTTGTGGAGTGAGAAGGGTAAATGAGAGCTGCAGCCTGAGGATAAATAACACAATTGTAATGGGAAAGAGGGGGAGAGAAAGAGAGAGTGCAAGAATGTACGTCTGTGTGTGCAATGGATGAATGAGAAAGGGAGTGAGAGAGAGTCTGCAAAAAGAGAGACAAACAGCAAGGGACAGAAAGAGGAGTGAGAGAGTGTTGTGGCCTAAATCTGCTGTTCCTTGATGCAGAATGGTGCTAAAAAAAGGCTTCGCATTGAGAAACACCATTTGACAGAAGCCTTTGTTCAATCAGCTGGCTTACACATTCTTACAGTAGGGGTACAGGGAAGGGAAAGCAACTGCGTTAGACCGAAAAAGTGAAGGAGAGGGAGAGATGTGGCTGCACAGAACATCAACAAACAATGCAAAATATGGTACTGAATGTCTACACTGCATAACAGTCTCTAGTATATCTCGTCAGTTTTGTTCTTTAAATATTTTGAAGCTTGAGATTGATATGAAATTATAAACATCTCTTTGCAAAACAAACAAAAAAGGTCCAACTGCAGCAATTTCACTCTTGTAAACTAAGAATCAAATAATTAATCATATCATTCACAAAAACTAAAACATTTTAAAAACAAAAATGAATTACTCACACAAAGCTGTCTGTAAGCTGAACCATGACACTTATTAAGAGGATTTTGAGTTCAATTCCTTAAAAAAAAAACGACACTTGGAGGCTTTTGTCTATGCACAAAGTATACTCATGCTCACTGAGAGGATGATCTGTTGTATTCAAAAACATGGAACATCGTTGTGCCCTCGGCAGAAGAATGCCTCTACACCCCACAGCCAATCAGGTTAAATAAACCATCTGGCTTGGGGCAAAGCACTGTGGGAAGTATGTCAAATTCCCCTTTCCCCCCCTAAACTGGGAGATAGTGAATTCCCTTACATCACAGCCTAGTGACAGTCAGGATGTTATTGCCTCAGTTACTTCTCAAACCACAACCACATGAGAAGCAGGTGCAACTCCTTTTGACAATTCATGTGCTTACCAGATCAACCAGTCATATAGACGTAAGAGATAAAAGAGGGGGTCAGAGAAAGTACAAGTGAGAAATGCTCAAAACAAACACATACTGGCCTGTGATCGGAGGGATGCATTCACTTACATTGGAAGTAATCTGTGCAACAGTGAACCTGCCCTCATCCTGCATTGAAACAAGTATAGTTACTCCACAGTCTGACACAATGTACCATCTAATGAAATGGCAGCACTGGAGGTTAATCTAGTCATGACTGATGAGCAACTAGTAAGCCAGAAAGCTAAACTAGCAGCAGCATACTGAACTAAGCGAGAACAGTTGTTTTAAGTGTGTAGTCCACATAAAACAAGCAATGTAAGTAATACTAAAAGTAAAAATAATTTGTAATAGTAAAAAGGCCAAAAAGTTTTTGTGAGTTTTGCATTTTGTCCTTTGGAGGAGAGTTTATCATAAATAACAGGTTTGGCACCCAAATCTCACAGAGAGAGACCTCCATCTCATCAAGATCACAATCATCTGACTACATGATAAAATGGAGGTCTGTTTATACGAGACTGCCAGTACAATCCAAGTGCTTGAAAGCAGCATGGATTCGGGCCCTTGACTCAATACCTGCTCCCACTTCACAGTATCAAACAGAACCTTCTACTGAGAGCAGAAATCAGCAACATACTGTACCATCTGTCTTTTCTTATTGCAGGCACTGAAAGATTTAGCATGGGCGTGTTCCCAAAAGCCTGTTTCACTCCCCAGTCCTGTTTTATCAACTGGACTCAAGTCTGGAAGTTATTCAGTCAAGCTCAGTATCTTGTTCTTGCCTAATAATCTTACAATGCCCAAGCTCCACACTGACTGACAGAAACTATGGTTTCACTTTCATGTCTTCCTCTAGCTCTCTTTTCTCATCTATGTGTTTATCAGCTACAAGAAGCTATGCATCCTCTAAACTACTAGAAAGACAACTTACTGGAAGCTCCAACTGGCAGTAAGAAAAGATGAGGACAAAGAGACAGTATGGACATTAAAATGACTTGAAAGAATAGTACATAATGTGTACAGAGTATATGCATCATAAAATATAGAACCTATTTCAAGTACTGATGTTTAGGCCTCTTACATGAGTAATGGCAACATGAGAAAAAATTGTCTTAAATATTAAATAAACCTAGCTTTGCATGATTGAAGAAAGTGACTATAACGGTGAGGCAATCTTATATAGTCTGAAGCTGATTCTCTGTACAGAAAATGGTTAAAAGATCTAGTATACTTTCAAGACAAGACCTTAGTCCACAAGGAGATGGATCAATCCCTCCCAGAGCACGGCATTATTGGAACTCAGTGATGGCTCCAGAGGGAATGTGATGTTTCATGCATGCGATGTCTTTATCTATTGATTTATGCATTAGCGGTGCAAGGTACTTAGTCAGCACACACTAAACTGTGGTTGCGAACATGATGTATGAAGTTGGAGTGGTGGGTGTATAGATTTATGATTGTGGCGGGTGTGACAGCTGTGTCCCATCACCAGATTTGCAGTCAGAAGTGCGTGCATGTGTACTTAACTTACCTGCCATTGCTCATCTGCCGAGGTGAGTGACGGTCCGATGGTTCGGACCTGTCAGGAGAACGAGATCTACTACCTCGCCCATGGGATCGGTTGGAATGGTCTGATGCCAGTGAATGTATTTCTGAAATGTCTGAAATTCAAATTAAAAATGCATTAGCATTTAATCATTGATGTGTGTGTGTGTGTATATATATATATATATATATATATATATACATACATATATATACATATATATACATATACACACACACACACACACACACACACACA
Source organism: Micropterus dolomieu (assembly GCF_021292245.1). Classification (NCBI taxonomy): domain Eukaryota; kingdom Metazoa; phylum Chordata; class Actinopteri; order Centrarchiformes; family Centrarchidae; genus Micropterus; species Micropterus dolomieu. The sequence goes on from NC_060169.1 coordinate 16,511,431, forward strand.
CATATATACATACATACACACACGTCTTGGAAAAACACAGTAACAGCTTGCGCAATCCAACAAGGCAATGTTACATGTCTGTTGTCTCACCGTCTCTGTCGGAGTTATTGGCAGATGGGACGCTGTCATCAAGGTCAGGAATGTTGAGCAGCGTGGCTCGCTCATCTCTCTGCACCACCATCTTCAACTTGCCCTTTGACCTCTCAATCAGCTTCTTGGCATCTATCAGTGATAGGTTCTCTGTAACTGTGCCATTGATCTGCCAGTGAAGGAGGAGCGGGTCGGCACAAGAACAAGTTATTTTCACTGCACAAATGTTCTTGTAGAGCCCACATTGTGCTTTTGAAAAGTATGGGACCACCACAAGGTGAAGATGAATAGTGAATGGCCTAGTTCTCCCTCACATTATCAAGAATTATGTCTTAAATAAGGAGAAGTAGAGGAGGCTATAAACAAGTGTATTAACATTTCATATAATTAGGCATACAATGCTTTTTAAGTTTAAGATGTTGTATTGTAAGAGACGCGGACTGTCATTATCTTTATTCAAGTATTTGTTTCAATTGGTATTTGTCCTGCACTCACATTCACCTAGAAAAAGTCTCTGCCTTCCCTCATTCTAATTGATGCACAAAATTGTATTTTGAATGCATCTCTTTACTGTGAAGGAGAATTTTTCCCTACTCAGAGAGTGGACCAAAATTCAAAGGAATGATGGAATGTCTATTCCTGCTGTTGAGCCTGCATACTAATGAACTCTGACCTCACATTGCCACAGCAGACTAGCTAAGTTCATACCTGATACTTCCTTTCTTTAATGAAATTATAAAAACCCTGTCTTACCCATAGGCTCATTCATGCAAACACATCTCTCTTTGCTCTCACCTTAAGAACAACATCTCCCTCCTGGATGTTTCCATCTCTGGCAGCGAGGCTCTCGGGGGAGATGTCCTTCACAAAGATGTGGCTGGCCAACCGCAGTCCATATTCTACTTTCAGAGTTGATAAGCATAACAAAGTAATATTAACAGGGCACATTCATTTAAGTTCTGATTGACCCTCACTGACCACACCAGTTAAGTTGAGAATGTCCGTTTACATGTACACATATCTTTTTAATCATCTGTTTAGTATTTCTTTAATCCTTTTTGAGTTTTATATAATACAATATGCATAGTCAAATTTTTCAAGTGCTTGGACATTGTGTTGCCCACCTTCATTTTTGCGGGACTTGACAAGGGTGACCTTGGAAGGCCTGGATGGAGCAGAGGATGTCTGTGATCGGCGATCAGAGCGCGGTGACACACTCCTCTCCCTCGAGGCACTGTGATCCCGCCTGCCGCTGCTGCTGCGCTCACGGTCGTGACGCCTGCCAGTGCCCGTGCCTCCTCTGGCTCCTTCATAGGCACTTTGGCCACCACTGTGGTGCTCATAGCCATCATCCTCTTCACTGTCCTCTTCCTCGTGCTCCGACATCGTCTCCCTGTCGCCTGGCCGAGAAACAGGGATCTGCACTTTCCTTTTCCGACGAATAGTCTAGAAATAGACAAGAAGTTTTGAGAGTTACAGAGGCAATTATTATGGTCTCCCTCTCGAGCAAGGTAAAGATGGCCATATCACTAATGTCGCGCAAAACATTTTGTCAAACAGCAATTTGAAATGAGTGGACACCCAATAATGAAATCAGGCTTTGTTACATCATGGCTTTCTGGGATTCAAACAGCTTTGGTAAAAACGAAACTTACTATCTTTGCATTTTTGCCACTCTTTCGGAGCTGCTGCACAGCATAGGCATGCTCCACGTTGTCCATAGAGACGGCATTGACCATCACCACTCGATCATTTTCTCTGAAACAATAATAAAAAAAAAAAATAGCTGCAGAGATCCATGTGAATCTACACAATTCATACCAAGATGGTAGATTGTTATATAGAATAAAGTAGAACAGGGGAAATATCTTATACTTAAGATATATAAATACTTAATATTTACTTACTTACTAAGCTTACTTTTCAGTGCTTCTACAACCCTTTTGTGTGTAAATCTTATCATACAGCAAATAAGTCCGCATTAATAATAAAACGCTTACTGTAGCAGTCCCTCGGCAGGACCTCCTTTCAGCACATCGGATATCACAATGGACGTCTCCCCACTCTGGAAATGAGGGTTGTCTCGCCCACCTGAGATGGCAATGCCAAATCCAAAGCCTGCGGCCTACACACACAGAAGTACAGACTACACTCACTGATATGGAATAAATGGTAGATGCATTAGACTTTCCCCAGGATTTGTTGCAAATAAAAACAGGCTAATAGGCTTTCTGTTGGCTAATTATCAGTGAAATTGATTTAAGAAAAATAATGCACTGTGTTATGTGCAGTGAAAGAGTAAAACACTGGGACATTTACTGGAGACGAGAACAAAGCTATGCATTTGCACGTTATTTTGCAAATTTTCCAAGAGGGTTTCATGGAGAATTTCTACGTTTTATGCAAAAGCCCGCTCCAAGGGAGCAAGCCATGTGATGTAAATGGCTAATCTTACAACCACAACAACACAAGACAGCTGCAAGGCGTGGGTGCCGCAGGCCACAGTGGGTCGCTCTTTCAGCCTCAATAAAGCCCCTACTAATTAGATTACACCAAGCAGGCCGGTCTAGACAGGTGCTCGACAAAATCCCACGACACAACAGCATCAACTAACTAGAGACGATACTGACTGTGCCAGAGGGGGTAATGACTTATTTGCACCAACCTTAGCTACTTAGGTTAGGAGGTAATCTATCATAATTACATGTGACTTTACACGGGACAAAAAGCACATGGAATCATCCCCCCCTTTCCCTGGAGTTGTGTTAAGGAGAAGAGTATGTTGCCAACAGGAAGGAAGTGAAATGAAGCAGTAAGGAAGTGGATGCTGATTTCTGTCTTCCTTAGCCTAGTTTCCTGCCATCTGGGTTCCCTGACTATTGTTTCAGTACCGCACATCCTGCTCCTACAGCTGGCCCTCTCAGTACACAGAGCAAAAAGAAATGGACTGGCAGAGGACAGAACGTAAAAAGTGAAGAACACGCAAGACATACTGCAGGATTAGGTGCCAGAGGCAGGCAGAGAGGAAAAGGAAAAAAAGACAAGAAAGGAAAGAAGGGATTAAAGAGTTGTAAACACTTACCCTGTGAAGGGTCACTGTGTGCTGTTCCCATATGACAGTTTCCTCCATAGCTGCACTCTGCAACACAAGAAGGAGAGGATCATTATTTTGAGGCCAATAATTAGGTGCATACATATATCAAAATGCAATCTATTTCAATAATCTTACAACAAATATTTGTAAAGCTTGTTATTTTCCCTTCTTGTACTCAGTCTTTGAACCTTTTTAGTTTTTACTCTATGGTAATTATTATATTATATATATATTATTATTATATTCACTGGTCTGATGTCTTTTATTTTTCACAAGGGGTACAGAGTATTAGAAATACCTGCCCAAGGCAGTCCTATGCAAACCCTCCCCTAAGTTACTCAACACTTCTCTGAGAGTATAAAGAAAAAGTGAACACCATAAGTGCATATCAAAATACATCATATGACTTTACATATAAACTGTATGTAAAATGGCATACTTCAGTTACATCAGTTTTTTTAAAAACAGGTTAGAACACCAATTAGATCTAAAGACAATTACCGACTTCACAATATAGGACTTTTTATCATATGTATGTATTCAAACATGTTTTTATTATGAAATCTTTCTTTTCCTATAAAAAAAGTAGAGCACTAACTCAACAAGGTCACATTTTACCAGGGTGCAAGACGTCCATAATGTCACGGACTCAAACTTCTACATACAAAAAATAAAGTTTATATTTAGCTTTAGATAAGATTGACAGTCTAAAAACTACATGTACACCTAGTGTTTCCATATCCTGTTCAGTTTCAGTAAACAGAGTTGTTGTTTGGCTACCAGCAAGGTACACTTGACTGCTTATTTGCATGACTAAGTCCTGGAGTCCTAAAAGTCTACATGTGAAAAGATTATGAAAGACAGCAGCATGAGTAAGCAGCCAGCAGAGACTGACTGATATTCAGAAGACTTAGTGAACATTCCTATATTATTCCTGGCTGGGTCATCTGAGAGAGCTGAAGCAAAGAAGGTATTTAAGCTGCTCCTCTTAACTGCCACGCCGGATTAAACTGATGCTAGGCAAGCATCTTTTGCTTTCACTTATTCTCTAATTCAGTTACATCACACAGGTTTCTCTTTATGAATTATTCACCTTTTAGTTTAGGCTGTCTCTTTTATTATTATTTATTTTCATTTACGTGTCTTCCAGTCTGTCAGTGTTTCACTTTGATTCATCATTCCTGTTTACTCCACATAAAGCACAGAAAACGGCAGAAAGCCCCCAATATGAAACTATAAGAATGTGATAATGTTAGTTCCATTTGGTCAAACAGATACTGTGTGTCTGTCAAAGCAGTGTTTGTTTGTTTTTTTTTTACAGCTTTACACTGCTTCCCTCCATCGGATAAAGCAATGCTGCTGTCCTGCCTGCAGGATTGACAGTACAGCTGTCTGCTGAGCACAGTCCAATGAGGCAGGGAAAGGAAAAGACCACACGTGGCAGGGTGCTCATTTACTACAACTTCTATAATCAGCTTTTTAAAATAACACACCATGCCACATGTCCACCCTATCATTGTGATAATCTCACTCGCTCACCCCTTCATCATCACCTAATCCCCAAACCAGCTCACCCATCATCTTCAACATCATCATGATCATTACTGTCATCACCTTCCCTTTAACCTAACTATAGAGGTTCACAGTGCAATGCTGCCAACTGCATGGGATGAGGACACACACCAAGAGCCAGCTGATTAGAGTGTCTGGTGTTTGTTGACATGCAGACACACAATACTGTAGGACTGTTGGGGAAAATGACGCAACTGAACACAAAGAAGGGAATACAGATTTCCTAGATACTTTGTCTTAACAGAATAAAAATAACCTATTTTATTTAAACAAGAAGTTAACAAGAAACGTTTAAAATGACAGAGTGATTGAGAGAGACAACTGTTCTGAATAATTTATGAATTGGAGTCATTTTCCAAGTAAAACATTTGCTGGTTCCGTCTTTTCAAATGAAATGGTTTTGGACTATTAACAGAACAAACTGAGCAATACATCATCTTGGTCTCTGGGAACTAGTAGTCGGCCTTTTTTCACTATTTTCTGACACTTTATATATATAAAAAAACTACTGATTGATAAGACAGAGTAATTAATAATGAAAACAAGCTATTTCAGAATTTGTGGAGCAATGTGGCTGGATTGCGGGATCACTGCAGTGTGACTTCAGGTTGCCCTGTAGGTACTATCCTACGCCACACTTACTGTAGATCTAATCTGGGTTTGGGGTCCAGTCTTTTCCTCTGTTCAGTTCAGTTGGCCTGAACCTCTTGAATACACAGTTAACCATTTGACCCTAATTTCCATGGCAGCTCTGTCTGGATGTTATTTATGTCCATAATTGGCACAGAAGGCTTGGGTGTTCACCCTCAGTATCCCCCCCCCCCCCGCACCACTCCCACAGTAATGCCACTATTGTGTGAAGGGACCTGACCCATTTAACCACGGCTCCCCCCAACATTCCCAAACACATCCATTCCTCTAAAGTGTTTTGTGATATATTCATTCATCCGTTCATCCATTCATTCACCCAGCAGTCGAGGCAGACACCATGAGAAACAACAGCATGCTGTGGTCATGTGACAGGGTGGTCAGGCAGGCAGGTGATCTTGTCCTTGAACTGTGGGTTTCGCTGATATGCAGGTAGAGGAGGAAGAAGATAGCAAGGCTGTGGGCTTTATACAGTCTCTTCAGGTCTCAAACATGCACAAATTAACGCTATCCATTAAAATAGATATAAACCTAAAAGCAAGATAAGACAATGAAAAGGACTTTCTGTAAAACATACTCCACCAAAGCTAAACCCTCTAAAACAAAAAAAAAAACAAAAAAACAACCCCACCCAAGTCCTACACTCCCAAGCCCACACACCCAAACACTGACCATAATCTTTGCAACGGAGGGCTTACAGCATATAGCATATGAGCTATAAGGGCGTACACATCAAGTAAGAGGACATGGGTTAGGTATAAGTCATAAGAGTGACAGGAGACTTACAGATTAATATCCTGGCCTTAATTATATTTCTATTTAACGTCTGAGTGGGCACTGTATTAGATAAACAGAGATTTTATGTCAAATATACTGCAGATTGCAGTCGCAAATCATATTAATTGGGCTGAAAAGAATGTATTTAAACTCACTCTGTTGCTTGATTTGGTTTTAATAAATTAAATGGATCATAACGATATCACAAACATTTTCAATGGTGCAAAGGAATATGTGTAGTTATCTTCAACTTGTGAGCTGCCCTTGACAGATATACATTACAACCAAGACAGTTTGAGAGATAGTTTGGTTATTGGCTATTAATTCACGCAGGCTATTTTTATCCATAAAAGCAGATCCTCTACTGATGAACACTGGTAAACTGGTGACAGCCAAGATGGTTAAAACAAGACAACCTGTCTGTTTCATGGGCTGCTTAGAATATCTCTCAGATGAGATTATTATAGTAATTAATCACTGCAATGTGTAGTGATGATTAACAGGCTGGCTGATTGAGTGTGAGGTATAATCAGGGTAGAAGGCAGACAGTAACAGAGAACAAGAGAAAAATAAAAAAAGGTTAACAAAACAATTTACTTTTAAAACAAAACATACTAACAGACTCAAACATGACGTGCTCTCTCTCCTGCTGACAGCCATTTATGAAAAATGTACACAGAGCAGCAGACACGAGTGGCCTCTATCCTGATGAACAGGTTGCCATGGTAGCAACCTGTCAATCACAAGGTAGTCCCGTCCAAAAGCATACGCTGCATTATTGTCTATTTTCCCATAAATAGGACCATAATATAATAAATGAACATCAGGCTGTGTTGAAGAAGACTTGAAACTAGCGACTGAGACTATAAAGTGTTTACTGAGGTAATAAATCAGCTGAGAAGTAGCAACGTTTTACCATTATTTCTAATGGAACTCGCCCCCTGCTGGATGCAGCTATAAGTTCCGTGTGCATAGTTTCACTTTTGACCCAGAGGTTGCCGCATGATTGAGATTAGAGAAATAACATTTGACAACCTCTCGTCACGCAACTGCAACTCTGGATTGGACATCAGTGCGCGCCAAGAGCTGCAAAACAACTTTAGGATGTTGAGTTTCATTTTTTTTTTTATTCTAATATTTTTGCTAGTTCAACTGTCCTGACGTTACATTTTACTGGCCCTGGGCCATCGGGCCACCGTTATTGTCGAGCCCTGGTGTCATATGTACCTTGGGTGACATGTCAACGCACCTGCAACATTTTGTGTTTCCAAGTTTTAAAGTTTAAGCTGCACAAACACTTTTTAGCAGAGAAAAAGAAGAAAGTGTCACGGAATCCAAATAAGACAGAGAACTTAAGCTGATGATACACAGAGCAACTTTTAGAGCAATCGTGCAGGGCAACATTGCCGTCAATGGTAATGAGTAAACATTACGACCGTAAATCCCTTCCCCCACCACTCCGCCAGCCACCCTGCCCCGCCGCTATCCGTTCAAAACATAGTCGGACTTGCCATTAGCACGAATGCCCAACCACATTGCTCAAAAAGTTGCCCTGTGTATCATCAGCTTTAGACTCACAATCATCTGAACACCGCCATTGTCAGACTTGGGCACCTGGGGATTTGAACCCTGTCAATTATTTTGGTGACATTGTATTCAAAACTGAGAAAAAAAAAAAGAATATGTTGTGCATACTGTACAAGTTATAACAAGATAGTGAATATCACCGCAGACTCAACGTTTGACCAATCTAAAAACCCTTTGAAACACTTGATATCGGCCATCTAGAGAATGTCGGTGTTGATTTTGGTAGCGTATGAAAAAAGACTTGTGGAGATATAGATGTTAACTGAATTAACATATTCTGAAAAATATAGAGTGACTGACTTTTGAATTGACCATAGGTTGCAGTGAGGCAAACATTTGTCACATATCAGTGGATGTGCTGAAACCATTTCAGCTCTCTAGGACATACGGTTGATTTTCTTAGATTTTTTTGAAGTTTGAAATGAGAAATGTCTAGAAATTTACATTTGTTGTAATAAGCCCTGCCCACCAAATTTTATGCATCAACTGAGTAGTGACCCTAGATCATACAAACCGAATTTTGTATGAATTTACTGCATTTAGCCGACGTGCTACATCATTAGCTCGCCTGCTGCTTTCAGTAACTATCTTTATTATCATCTGTGTTTCTTTCACAGGTGGCTCAGCAGTGTGAGCACAGCTAAATGTATTGGATGATAATGAAACGGGTAGTGAGCTGGGCTGAATATTATAACGTGACTGTGTCACACTTTATAATAATAAGACCGCAGTAAGTAAATTTACTGTAGTGTCAGTGGATGGCTCTTCTTCTGTGTTGTATATTATGTGGGTCATGTTAGATACAGCGACTGAGAGGTGGAGAAGCGGTGTACTTGAGTATCGGTAAAAGGCAATAAATCTAAACTGAACGTTACAAAGCAAACAGCGGCAGGTCCGAGCTAACATAGCCTAACATAGGACTGTATGTCGTTAGCTGCCGTGTTGTCGCCGTAGTACGAGAGAGGCTCGGGAGCTGAATCCGAACCGGAGACCACAAATTAAAAGCAGAATAGTGGCTGATGCAAGCAATGGAGAAAATGGGCGTGTGCTTCATTTCTAAGTGAGTTTTGAGGCCATTGACAATAAGGCAATGGAAATTTGATTTATTAAAATCAAAAACTTACATATAGCCACTTTAAGCCAATTTAGACTTACAGACATTTATGTAGAATTGTACATTAAGAAAAAAAAAAAAAAAAAGAGATTGACGTATCAAAATTCTTTTGATAACTCACTCAGCGACATCCGTGGATGATCCTGCCAAAGTTTCAGGTCGATTGGCAAAACCGTCCGTCTTTCATACAGCAGTTTTTGCTGCCCTAACACTTTTAGCGGAGAAAAAGAAGAAAGAAGAAAACCAATAGGGCTCTAGCAGCTTCACTGCTTGAATCCCTAATTAAAAAGAGATGTGGTGGATGACGGAGGATAATGTCGTCTCGTCTTTCATAAAAAAAAAAAAAATCCAAAAACAGGAATTTTCTGTGGAAAAGATCTCACCAGCTGTAGCTCAGTGTCAAACGGTAATTTGGTTATCTCGTGTATTTTGTTACAGGAACATTTTAGATCATGCAAAAGCAAAGATCACATAACATGTGGGCCCAAAACATACATAAACACAAGTGTGTCTCATTTCCTGGAGTAAAAAAATTTAAATAAAAATACTGATGAGGAACAAAGGATGAGGTTTATCTCTGAAGTCAGAGTTGTGTGAAACAATGGTGCGCTTGATGTTGCACAAACTGACGGCAGCCTAGTGTATTTATACATCCATATTAGTCAGGCTTGAGCTCTGGCCAGCAAGGCCCAGGGCTGGGAAACAAAGAGCAGCCACCAACTCCACACACACACACACACACACACACACACGCCATGATCTAACACTACAGGGCCTCTTTGTTCAAGCTACATCCAGCCTGGCTTGGCCCTGCCTGGCCCACCAAAACACACAGTTCAGTACAGATGATAACGTTCAGGCTCTTCAAAGGCAGAGACTAATCCAGTTCTTTGTGCCATACTGATGAACTGACTGGAAAAATGAGTGATGAAATGGACAATAATAACCTGCTGCAGAAAGCTATGATAAATAGGGTCAGGTCAAGCATGCAAGTCTTCAACGCATGCCTCTCTGTCTCTATAGTCAAACACATTCACATAGACTCTACATAAGTACACACAAGCAGGATCTTCTTACAGTGTACTGTGTACAGTAAGCCCATCCATTCTGCAACCAAATGAAAAGTCAGCTGATGAGCATCCCTGAACTTTTGGAAAATAGAAGCATTCAGCCAGAAACACCCACAAACATGTGGACTTGTGTCACATACCCAGGTTGGAGGCGTGAGTACACAATAATAGTTAAGCACAGAGGCATGTGCAGCAAAATACACCACCTAACTAACTTTTGTTTTCTTTTCTAATACAATTAAACTAAAAGGGAAATTGACAAAGCAGCAGGTGACACTGAGGTCATCTTATGAGTAATATCATGAGCTGAGAGGAGGTTTAGAAGAAGCAGAAAACAAGTCTTTATCAGTGCTTCACCAATGAAACTGTTGTCCAGGAATCCATTACTCACCTCCTCCCTTCATTTAAATTCGCTTCATCTGAACCACAGGAATGCTTCACACGGTGGGCGTATCAAAAAGAAAATGATGCAGTTTTTGTCAAAAACACACAGGATAAAAGTGTGGGACAAGTAAAGAATAAAGAACTAATAGGCGAGGACTGCCATTTGTGCTACTGAGAGAGAACAATCTTTTATTCACATCCGATTTTTCCGCGGTATAGAGAGAAATACTGAGCAATGGGCTAGCAGCAGCGTCTAGAGATGACGACAAGTGTGAGGTAAAATCCTGACAAAACTTTAGGTCAGTGTGCCTGCTCTTCTCTGATAGCCTCGGGGAGGATGTAAGTAAGAGCAGCCACAGCACCCACAGGAAAACACTATTTCCTGTTTGCAGGAAATAACTTCGGCTTCCAGAGAAATCCCTTTGGGCACTATTGAAAATTCCTCCTAGTTTTAGCTCACCCCATCTTATGTGCTGCAACCTAAAGAAAATCTTATTGCAGAGGGCATGTGGTCGATTCATCTGTTTCAATTCAAATGCACCAAGGCCACACTCTTGTTCCTTTTTTTTTACCTTCTTAGCACATGTACAACCTGGAGTAAATGAAGGAATACAGCCCTTTATTGCACACAAATAGAATTATCATGTCGTTCTGGTGTCAGGCAGAGAGGTCATAACACTGCAAATCCTGGGTAGATGCAAGACAAAGAGGAGAAAAAAGGAGAGGGTAAAACAGTTTAGGCTAACATTTTAGGATCAACATTTAGACTGGCAACTCTGAACCCACCACCTTGAAACAGCAGCCCTCTCAGTCACTGGGGTATTTGTATCCATGTTAAAAGTCTCTCCCCCCGCTTACTACTCTTCCTCAAACAACACATAATTAGAGACACACCCGCACATGTAACCCCACAGAATGTAAACCTTTACATTCTGTCTTTCAGATTAATGTGTAAATTATTGTGTAAAAAAGAAGAAAATAATCCAATGTGCAGTACATTCCAGTGTGGTTATTTTTAAAACATTTCTTAATTATAACAACAGTGAAGATTTTGGCCACATCGCCCAGCCCTATAACAAACTCAACAAAATATCTGCCTGTCACCTTCAGTACCAAACGGATGAATTAGGTAGTGGCCATTTTTAGGGCAGGTTGTGACTGTGATGGGAGGAGAGACACATGGGTGTGCAGATGAGGGCAAGTAGCCAATAGGCAGATGATGATGATGAGGATGATGATGCAGAGCCTCAGTCAGCAATGATGTGCTGTTGTGCTGACATGCTCAAATATGCTTGAGTTAATTAGTCTCAAAGTGCAGCTCTGTGCTGTCACACAGCTCCCTGAAAACTCCCCCATCAGGACTCTCCTCAACACATCGTGCAGGACACACACGCACACACCCCTCTGACTGAAAACAGAGTCACTGCTAGAATAGTGAGAGTAGGAATAAAATACAAAACCTATAATCCAGGCTTTTGGATTAAAACGTTAATCTGAGCCATGCTTCCTGCTGAAGTCTACTGCTACTGTTTCATGAAAGCAGACAAGAGTGAAATAGATAGAAAAATGGATGGATGGAGAACTGAGAATACTGTCATGTCCGCCAGCATGTTTCTTACCGCATGGGTTTTACACATACCTTTGTCTGCCTGTTGTAGCTGCCTGTCAGCTAGTGGATGAAGAATCTGTCTGGGTTTAGTCAAACCTGTAACCACATGTGATTCTGTCACTTTGTGGAGAGAATATACTTCCAGAGACAGTAGGATGAAATTGTGGTTTTAAAATCTGCCACTGACAACTCCAGGTATTTACTGTGATTGTGTTGCAATTAACTTGCTTTAATCGCCACCCCAAGAACTTTGTGAAGTGTCAAACTAGTGCAAAAGATTCAAAACCTGGTGTGACGTTTCACTGTCCCACACACAAACCAAAAACCAAAAGTTACCCCTGAAGCACAGAGACTCTTGCGAGACAAGTTGATAGCTGGTCCACATAGTGCAAATACGTCGTCCCACTGGGTAAGATTAGTACATACGCCATTTAAATTTTGTTAGGAAGTTAATGTCCATGCATAAAACTAGCTCAATCAATCAATTAATACAAACAAAGCATCCATTGAGGAATTACTGATCAAAATCAGTTCCACAGAGTGAGATGTAAAAAAAGCACCGCTATACCTGGAAAAGAAAAAGGATCAGTGCATTCCTGGTTCATGGCAGTTATTCATAAGGAGATTAATTAGCAAAAACTACTTCATGTATTATGGTTAGTCGTTCATAAAAATCCACACTGTACACAGTGTTAGGGGTCTCACAATTCTCCAAATCCGTGATGTGATTTGATCTGAACATTTTCTTTTCAGCACTGACGGCTAAGCAATTATTAGACCACAGAGTGTTGATTTGTAAATATCAAGTACAAGATTTTTGGAACATAACACACTAATGCCATGTGGTCAAATTTAAAGAACTTATTTTAAAACGCAATAACAATAATTTTTTTTACGAGTCAACTGGGAACAAACTGTTAAACAAAAAAAATAAAAAGAGAAGGCAGAAGGTTTCACCAGTTTCCACCAGGTTTAGAAGGATGGAAGAGCTGACTTTGTCCGTGAGGTTCTTTTTCCAGTAAAATTTATTAATATTTGTTCACGATGCCTTTGAAGATGTCCTGCCATATTTGTTGTGTTGCCTGAGGTGGCATATGGCACCCGCGTGTAGCACAGCCTACTTTTTCTGTCAACGACGTGTTCGTCCTTGACATAACTCACGGGGAAGGCAAAATGTTGCGACAGCGGTGAGTTCAAGGTAGCAGGATTTTCCAGTTCTGTTGTTTCTCCGTCGTGTATGACTCTGGCAGTGGCCATTGGCGTCTTGAAAAAAAAAAGCAGCTGCAGGCTACTAGTTAGCTAAACTGTGTTATCTTTGTCACGTGCAAGGGGTAGAGAAGGTTAAAATAAAAATGATTGAATCATTTCGATAGATTTTCGGTTTAGAATGAAAATCGTGGCACCCCGTGTGGTTTGTTGACTTGCGTTTTGAAAATGGTTGACTCAGGAGCCTGCTGATTTTTATATATACACACATATATATTGTACTAACTTCTGATATATTGTAAAATTAAAGGTTAATTTCATAAAGATTATGCATTTCCACTTGAATAAACTAAGGGCTTCACTGAAGCCTCTGGGTCAGGTGCAGGGCAGGCTCTGATTATTTTCACTGACCACAGTGCAGCTCCACAGAGCTGATGTGCAGCGGGCTGTTCACTGCTGTCCACTGACCCAGACACAGAGCTAGGCTAGTATCTCATGTGCAGCTTATCCCGCAGCAAAGTCATCTGAGCTCAACCACACAAATTGTTCTCTGCCTAGAGAGACAGGCAGTGTTGAGGTCAGAGAGGAGAGTAGTAACTTCTGGTGGGATTCTGACTTTCCACAATCCTTCCAGGTTAGTTTAGTTCACCCTATGGATTTCTCTCAATCTTTAAAGTTTCAAATAAACTCTAAAGACAGCGGTTCTAACTGTTGGGAATAGAGGGTCCCCTCTCTACAGTGATATTTGTATTTAAGGGCTGGAAGATGATTTGTTAAAAGGAACAGTTTTCTTTTTTTTTTTCCTTTTGGGGGTGTGCAGGTGGAGGGGGGAAAGGTCAAAGGCTGGAAAACTGGCGTCCAATAACCTATCTAAAGCAAGAGCATTGGTCTACTTACTGTGATCTGTCATCTTGTGAAACTATAATTATTATCCTCCTTCCAATAATAATTAAATCAAATTCAAGATCCTAAAAAAGGGGTAACATTTGGTTGAATAGAAAGTCGTGGGATACAGCGAACGGCCACTGTTATCAGCATTTATTGGCTTATCACACTTTTGTTCGTTTATTGGTATCAGTACATCTGTGGGCTGATATGAAAGCTACAAGGAGGACACAAATGGGCCATTTACACCTGGCTATCTGGGTGTGATTTTAACCTGATTACAAACACCTGGTATTAATGTGTGTCTCCAGTGTCCACATTGAGATCTGATTGAGATCAGATCACTCTGTCTAGCTCAAATAACTGAACGTCACATCCTGCTCTCCTCTGAACGCGTCCAAAAAATGCTCTATAACTATAGACTTTAAGATAACTTTCCACTGATTTCTTTTGGATTATACACCCATGTTTTCCTCTCTGTTCAAAAGAGCTCCGATGTAATAGCTCGGAGACAAAGTGAAAGTGAAGTGTAGTTTGTATTGACTTTTAACTCAAAAGCGTATGAATTCACGTTCACTAATGGATAGGGGCAGTTTTCAGTTCACCAAAAACATGAGCACATTCAACAAACACCTCTCTGTAAGTGTGTTGACACACTGCCTGCATGCTCTGTCAAACTTCTGATTTTATTTGCAGAACACAGAAGACAACAAATCTGCATTTACGCTCGTGTTCACTGTGGTCACAATGTGCCTCTGACCACCTCCGGAGGTGGTTTGGCCGATCAGATCACAATCCGTCCTCAGTGTGTCTTGGGTGCATTTAAAGCTGTATTATCATGAGGTCAAGCAATCACCAAAAACACATTTTAATGCCTGGGGTAAATGGCCTAATAGGTGATACACTTGTGTTTTCACAAAACACTACACTTGAACTTTGTTTTTGTGCCTGTGGTAACAAACTGTAAACCAAGGCATTGAGAACGATAACCACATCCAGCACTGGAACCGTTGGATTCAGCCAATCACTGTGCACGCAACTATCAGTATTCCCACCCTACTGCTCCCATAACACACACACACACACACACACAAACACTGTGCAGATAAGGAGACAAGGCCCAACTCTCTCACCATGTCTGTTTCTCATTCCAAACAGTGTCCGTCACCCTTTCCTCGCCTCACACTCTGGATCTTTCTGCTTCAGTCTCCCTCTGTTTCATTTTGTCTAACTGACAATAAGCACACACTGAAAGTCAGAAAACACCACATAAAGTGACTATGTATATAGTCGGTGACACTTTATTATCAGTATAAGAGTGTTTAAAGTATTAAGTGAATGTTTCAGTGACAAGTGTCAGACTGTGAATGCGAGCTAAAAAGATTCATGGTCCGCTAATGATAATTATGTCTGCCTACGATTAACACAAGCCATATGTCACGATGTGTTGTGATACATTTTGTCACGAGATAAGTTTTATTAAGTTAACTTATTGAATTACCAACATCATGAATCTCTTACGCCCCTAAATATAGTCGTTATTGAATCCCGTATAATTCAACTGATTAGCTATAACAACTACTGACATCTCACCAGAAGTTTAACCAAGCAATTAACCCACAGTCTTGAACAGAAGTCCGGAATCTATGTCAATTATAAACTATATATATGAAATGAGATGTTTTTAATCACATTTCACAATCACATTTAGTTCATTTTGTCCCAAAATTAGATTTAACAATCAAAACAATACTTCAACACCTGTGTAGCCCTTGATCCTGATTATGTGGCATCCATGGTTGGCTCCAAATTGTTGTTTTTTCTTGGTGTTTAAATATAAAATCACTAAAATCAAATAATTTACAGTAAGGCTCAGTTTGACAGTAATGAGACTCACTGTACCAAATGGGTAAGCAGGCACACACACAAAACAAAGGGGTGATTGAGCAAGAGGTCTTTCAGCCTGCCAACATTTCCACAGTACACACAGGATGACTGAAATTAGCTACTACCAGAAAGGACAAATGTAGAGAGTCTCGTCTGCCACTATGCAACATCAAAGACTGTACATGATTATGGTAATAAGAGCAGCTTTTGAATGCTGAAACATAAGCTTGGAGAAGGCAGCTGGAATATTCGACACAGAAGTAAAAACGAAATTCCTTTCAAATTTCAAGTTGCACAACATATTTTCAAACTACGCAACTCTGAACCACAACTCATAGTCTGCAGAGTTACATGGCACCATAAAACAAGAGGCCAAGCCCACTCAATGGCATTCCCAAAACTTCTGAGGACTTTGCTACAATAGGCATGTTGTGGGGCAGAATCTATAGTGAATTAATGAGTTACTGTTGGAGCAGCCATTTTCCCAGCACGTAACTGGCAGCAAAATTACCATTCCCCCAAGATATGAGAGACAGGGAGGGGGGGGGGGGGGAGATAAG
>NC_060169.1:16528013-16573145 GCF_021292245.1 Micropterus dolomieu
GGGGTAAATGGCCTAATAGGTGATACACTTGTGTTTTCACAAAACACTACACTTGAACTTTGTTTTTGTGCCTGTGGTAACAAACTGTAAACCAAGGCATTGAGAACGATAACCACATCCAGCACTGGAACCGTTGGATTCAGCCAATCACTGTGCACGCAACTATCAGTATTCCCACCCTACTGCTCCCATAACACACACACACACACACACACACACACACACACAAACACTGTGCAGATAAGGAGACAAGGCCCAACTCTCTCACCATGTCTGTTTCTCATTCCAAACAGTGTCCGTCACCCTTTCCTCGCCTCACACTCTGGATCTTTCTGCTTCAGTCTCCCTCTGTTTCATTTTGTCTAACTGACAATAAGCACACACTGAAAGTCAGAAAACACCACATAAAGTGACTATGTATATAGTCGGTGACACTTTATTATCAGTATAAGAGTGTTTAAAGTATTAAGTGAATGTTTCAGTGACAAGTGTCAGACTGTGAATGCGAGCTAAAAAGATTCATGGTCCGCTAATGATAATTATGTCTGCCTACGATTAACACAAGCCATATGTCACGATGTGTTGTGATACATTTTGTCACGAGATAAGTTTTATTAAGTTAACTTATTGAATTACCAACATCATGAATCTCTTACGCCCCTAAATATAGTCGTTATTGAATCCCGTATAATTCAACTGATTAGCTATAACAACTACTGACATCTCACCAGAAGTTTAACCAAGCAATTAACCCACAGTCTTGAACAGAAGTCCGGAATCTATGTCAATTATAAACTATATATATGAAATGAGATGTTTTTAATCACATTTCACAATCACATTTAGTTCATTTTGTCCCAAAATTAGATTTAACAATCAAAACAATACTTCAACACCTGTGTAGCCCTTGATCCTGATTATGTGGCATCCATGGTTGGCTCCAAATTGTTGTTTTTTCTTGGTGTTTAAATATAAAATCACTAAAATCAAATAATTTACAGTAAGGCTCAGTTTGACAGTAATGAGACTCACTGTACCAAATGGGTAAGCAGGCACACACACAAAACAAAGGGGTGATTGAGCAAGAGGTCTTTCAGCCTGCCAACATTTCCACAGTACACACAGGATGACTGAAATTAGCTACTACCAGAAAGGACAAATGTAGAGAGTCTCGTCTGCCACTATGCAACATCAAAGACTGTACATGATTATGGTAATAAGAGCAGCTTTTGAATGCTGAAACATAAGCTTGGAGAAGGCAGCTGGAATATTCGACACAGAAGTAAAAACGAAATTCCTTTCAAATTTCAAGTTGCACAACATATTTTCAAACTACGCAACTCTGAACCACAACTCATAGTCTGCAGAGTTACATGGCACCATAAAACAAGAGGCCAAGCCCACTCAATGGCATTCCCAAAACTTCTGAGGACTTTGCTACAATAGGCATGTTGTGGGGCAGAATCTATAGTGAATTAATGAGTTACTGTTGGAGCAGCCATTTTCCCAGCACGTAACTGGCAGCAAAATTACCATTCCCCCAAGATATGAGGGGCGGGGGGGGGGGGGGGGGGTATATGCATTCTTTAACGAGATGCACAAGCACAGAAAGATGATACATAAATGACTTAATAAAAAAAACAGCACCCTTACCAGAGAGGAAGCTCATGCCCCCTGATGTACCTAATAAACTAGTTACAATGTGCAGAGAACGATGGCTGCAAATCTATAATGAAGCCTTATCATCTTGTTTTTCCAGTAGTGTACATACAGTGAGTGAGTGAACATCATTAAGCTGTTTTCAGACGGCTGGCCACAGCAGGCTAAGATGAGGGAAACACATCCAAAATGTCTAAGTCCTTTACTTATGAGTATCTGCAGATACCAAATCAAGAGTTTTGTTTGACTACAGTTGCAGTCTTCAAGTAGGCCCACATATAGTAATTTAAATAGGACTGACAGCTAAACAGATCTGTATTTAGATAATACAAACAGCATGAAAGCTTTCCTGTCATCCCTGTGAAGTGTTTTATACCATTGTTGATATCTGTGAAGAGAAAGGTTATTGGAGTCACAGCAGCAACACTTCAGAGGTGGGAAGTGTCTGCTAAGTGGACACGAAACAATGTGACTCAATAGCCCTCGCTGGTATACCATTAAACAGAACTGCTAGCTGCAGTTTGTTTATTTTGTGTTTTAACTTCCCTAATCTAGACGTCAGATCAGAGAAGAGGATTTAAAAGTAATTTAAAAATTACAATGAATATTGTTATATCAATATAAAGTTAAATAACACAGGCGGACAAAAGCAAAGAGCTCTGCAGATTTACAGATAAATCTCTAACTTAATATAAGCAATGAATACAGTTAAATATGCTATTTTGTTATTGCATTTTTTCCAAAATTAAAATGAGCTTACTGACGACAAACAAAACAAAAGGTTGCAGGGACTATAATATGGATGTCTGTCTTCCACAAGCAGACAAAATCTGTACGTTAAGATGTTACATAAAATATGAGAAAGGGTTACTGATATGCAACTCTCGTCTTTTTTGACCGCTCCAAGCTCGTGTACCGTAATGGCACCAATAGACGCGCATCAAAATCTAAGTGGCGGCTAACTTGACCAAGTTCCTGTAAATTATGGATGGATCGCACTGGTAAAGTTATCCTTTATTGACGCCGGTAAAGTAAATGTAGTTGACTTTTTATATGAGGTGAAATGTTATTAAACAAATTAACAATGATAAGATAAATCATCACCCACGGCTTGCCGTCAAGGCACCCACTTTGGGAACCGGTGCTTTATGTTACCTTTATTTACTGAATCACTGTTGACATATTCCAAGACTGTGTGAAAAAGAGCAACAAAATGACAAATGTTCTTTACTTTTTCCATTAGGTAACATTATCCTATAATAAAATCACTGCGTGTGTGTTACTCCGTTTTGTCTTTTATATAATTTTCTGTCTCAGGTGATCATGTTAATCTGTTTCTTGATACGGAAACGTAGTTGAACGCACATCCAATCCTATATTTAGGATTTATTTATCAAGGTGCAGTGCGGCACATTTATAAAAAGGTATCTGCAAACTGGATTATAGTTCTTAAACTTTAATGGATTACAGAAAATGTTTCAACTCTACCGGCTTAAGAAAAACCAACGGGCAAAGCAGAAAAATGCAGGTTTCAGATTTGTTAAGATATTGACAGTTCTTGGTACATAAAAACCCTCAAGTTTCCATCCTACAGGTTGATGTAATGACTTACCTTTTTTACACCGTTTTACTCTTTTTTACACTTTACACATAGAGAAACAGAGACACAAATGTAGCGAAAGCTAAATAGAAAGAGCACTGTTAGATTAAAAGAACAGGAGACAAGGACGGGCACAGCTCTTCATAGAAAAACACAATCAACTGATATGCAGGTTTGAGTAAGATTTATATATATATATTTAGCAGGAAAAACATTTCTAATATCAGACCTGATGATTGTGTATGAATTAAAAGAAGTAAATTCCCTTGGCAATGATTATGCCTTATATCATCTAAAGTAGCAGACAATGTCTCCCACAGGCTGAGGACTCGGTTTCCCGGACAAAAAAAAGACAGTGCTAGACTCTCAACCCTGCTAAAGATAAGCAAATGAATACTGTATGCAGTGCATGTGCATCTGTGTAAGTAAAGGCATGTAGGGCAACAAGCCTTGGGATGAATCTGTTCCAGCCTCTTTCTCTCTTCCCTAACCAGCTGAGCCACGGCTGCCACATACACTCTCCCTTGTCCCTCCCTGCTTCCCCTCCCTCTCTCACTATCTCTCTATTGCTCTCTCTCTCTCTCTCACACACACACACACACAAAAAACACCCTGTGTCAAATCCCCTGTGTCTGCTGTGGGAATGATAAATCCCTGCAGAGACCTGCCATGCCCTGCCAGAGAGGATGCAGGGCTGGCTTGGAGTGTCCTATCTTTGCTAGACTGGCTGTTTGATAAAGGAACAAGGGGCTAACCAATACTCAGGGTTACATGAGCACTGTCATTACATTTCCATCCATCCAATCCAAGAACATCAGCAGGTGACTTAAAGGTGGTGGATGCGTTTATTCCAGCAGCCCACATTTCTGCAAACAAAAGTGTAAGTAAAACCTATAATGACGGCTTAATCACAGTCTGGTTCCTTTGGGAGCTCTGTTATATAATATCAGAGTTCAGCAAAAGAAAAGGTGCTATGGAGTGGAGGCTGACATGTTTTTCAGGAGAGATGGGAGTCATTCTTCCAGGATTGGGACAGGACAGAAGTGAAAACCCACGGACCTATGGACCACCTGGGCAGACCACTGCTCAGTGTCTTCTGTTTTTGGTTCTGCCTGCCAACACCCTGCTGTTCTAGCTTCACGCAGCCACCCCACATCTGGCAAGCTCAGTTTTCACTGATAGATTCAAGTCTAGAAACATCAACTTGAAATAAGTGATTCAGGCCACCCAGTTTCAAAAACATTTGGATGAACCAAATTTCCAAATCTGTCTGGCAACCATTAAAGATGATTGATGAGGATGACGATCTGACTACACAGCCCACTTAGTGTGTTTCTTTTTGTTATTAGAAACTGATTTTGGTGAACCAAGAACCACACCCATGTTCCAGAAAATCACAGCCAGAGTGTAATGATAGCCAAAATAGTGTGTTCATACAATAAATTGTAGGCAGGGTTCATGTTGATGCAGATAGCTGTCAATCATCTATATCTAACTATCTCATATATCTATCTATCTATCTATCGAGATGATTGAAAGCTTATACAAAATACTAATAACGTCTCCAAAGCATTATATATTATAATTATATAAACATATAGAAAGAATATAAAATATAATGTAAAATATGATTATATATATATATATTTATTTATTTATTATGCAGTGCTTATAGAAGAGAATGAGCCTTTTTAAGATCTGCCATGTGACTCAGATTATAGCCAGTGCATCTCTCCCTCCCTCCCACTCCTTCCTTTCTCCATTTCACCCCTCCAATAACCCCTCCCCAGATCAGCTCCTCCCTCAGAAGGTATTTTCTGTTTTCCTTCTTTCTCTCTCTCTGCTTCCCACCTGCCTCCTGCTGTGAGTATCTGCCATGGATTTCCCTCCAGGGATGAAAGGATAAGCAGGTCAGGTGTCCTTGATAACTGCCGCACTCCAGAGACCCCTGGCATTGAAACAACAAACAGCTGCTTTCTCTCAATGTTTTTTTTAATCTAGACTCTATCAGAAGGTGATACTTAAATCATAAGGAGTCTTCTCTTTTTCAAAAATGGGTGACAATGAAAATAGGACTCCTCCCTTTAGCAATCCAATATAGTGAATCTGGGCATGTGGGCATAGTTGTACTTAAATTAAGCTCAAGTCTCCCATGTCCCATGGACCTACGTGTAAGCATTTGGTTTTGGCAAAATAAATGACATGAACACATACTTCAGATCCAGATAGGTCACAGCCGTGGACAAACTAGCCAAAAAAATTAAGTCCATCTGAACCAACAGGCCTACGGCTGCCATCTTCAATATGGGCTATTGGCAGCCCTCTCATCTTATACACAGAGACAGCCTACACTGTTGCTCTCCTGAATGTCTGGGAGGAATTTGAATCAAGGGGCCTATAATCAAAGACACACCTGTTAGTCAGAGCAGGAATAAGTGACAGTGTGTGTGCACTGCGTGTAATATAGGCGTGTTTTGCATCTCATATTCTCTATACTGAAGCTGCAATAATTATGGTTTTTGGCTCATTCTTCTTCATAATGCTGGGCAGTAGCTGCTGTCTGCAATGTCTTCTGCCATGTGCTGTTCTCAAAAAATGACCTTGAGTATGCCCAGGAGTGTTTCCTGTGACATTTCTGTGTAAAATGACAAATGTGCCCATATATGCAGATATCCAATGTAGTATAAATAGATACATGCTACATTACATTTAGCTGACGCTTTTGTCCAACGCGACTTACAATTGCTATATATGTCAGCGGTCGCACACCTCTGGAGCAACTAGGGGTTAAGTATCTTGCTCATGGACTCAATAGTGTCTCACAGTGGATTCGAACCCGGGTCTCTCACACCAAAGGCATGCGTCTTATCCACTGCTCCATCACCACCCCATACACCCCCAGATACATGTGCACTGATCAGCTGTCTGCCCCCTGTTTGAGGCACTGTTATGATATTTTGGGGGATTTTTTCACACTGATGAACTGAAGTTGAAGGGGTTAAAATATAGGCATGTGAAGCACTTTGGGAAGTTTATCAACAGAAGATTAGATAATCTGATGGCACAACTCCTTGTCACAGACGACAGACATTAGCTTTTTCATACTCACTTGACACATCAGCCCTGATTCTCTAAAAACGACAGGAAGTCTAGGACAGAGAACAAGAACACCACCAGGGCTCCTTTCCTCTCCCTAGCACTTGATCCTCTAATTACATTTCCCTCCTTCATTGATGTAAATGGAGATGTGTAATCATCAAAGCAAAATAGAGGCTGTTCTTGGCCCGCTGTGAAACTCTAATTAATACAGCCTCCTTCATCCAAATGCATTTTCCATTTATTTCAGCCTTCAGTCTTCTCATAACACAAGGCTTAAGACTAGAGGGACTGCTGATGCTCTAAATTACGTTTCTTTTTTGTGTTGCATCCACAAAAGTAAGCAGGGCTGGCTGAAGGCCAGACAAAGAATGAGGCCAACATTTACTGTAGTGAAAAGTCTCAGTTAAATGTTTGATTCATTTAAAACATAATGTATAAAGCGATCGAACAAATTCATATTTAAATGATGACCCAACAAACATTAAATTAAAATGTATTTTGTTATTCCACTGCTCATGTGTCATCCTATCATTAAATGTTAGCCATGCACTTAAACTATCTCTAGCACAGCTTTGTAGTTTCTTGAACTGAGGAAAACGCCATTCATGACAGTGATATCAAAACCTTATTGAATGGCTTAACAACATTTTAAATATGGGCTGTGATTCACAGGTCTGGAAACCACGCTCGTTTACGCCCCACTTTGAAAATACTGTGCTTTCCTCTCTCCTTGGTGCCAGAGCAGGAACTTTGGCACCAAACAGAAAGATCTTTCCTGTTCTGTCTTCAGAGAAACGCATCCTCCGCTAAACAGTAATTAACATAAACTGTTATTTTGTAGTGTCGGTCTAGCATGACAAACCGAAAGGCGGATTCAACTTCACTTAGATTAGGATAGACAATGTGTTCATTTTCTGCTCACACTTGCAGCTTTCGACACACTGTTGTCACAAGTGAGTGAAAATGAAATACTTACTGAAACATCACACTAACCTAATGACACACTGAGTACACACTATTATGCAATAATAGCATTACTGACCCATGAGACATGAAGTCAGCACACCCACATATATTACTCTTTTCTTGAAAGACAGCACTACAACATTTTATTACAGTTAATCATTAACTGTAGCTTTACGTGTTGTGTGACTAATACTGGTGTTATTGCAGCTAATCACAACATCAGGTGGGAGTTAATATGGATGGTGAACGATGAACCGCAGAGAAGGCTAACACGGTAGCAGGCAAGTCATACTTGTTTCACAGATTATTCTTGACAATGGATGATGGAATTTATTACCACATAATGCAGTTAGTAATGGCCAGTCTGTCTCACTAGGAGCAGCTTTGGATGCCTAATGTGTTAACTGTCTTTCCACTATTAGCTAATAAGTGCAGTGACCTCTGAACAGAGGTAGGTCAGTAGGTCTTTAAGGAATAGTAAGATTTTACAGTTGGGCAAGTTGGAATGATACAACCTACAGGACGTTCTTCCAATATTGAGATATTTCAGTTTTTGTTTATGTATGGAAATCCCCATGAAAACCTCAAGGGTGCTTGTAGTTGTTGAATCCTAACAAAACGCTCACTGATATATCTTCTTAAAATAGTAGTAATTTCTTTCTTTGCTAGTTTTTATTAACATGAATTTCTGCAACATTTTGGAAAATGACAACACAATAAATCTGAATAATTACATTACGATCACACTGGCAGACAATAAATAAATTGAATTATTGCCCAGCCCTAACAGTGTGGACCCCTGCATCATGTTTCTGCTATTCACAAACATTTATGCAAGTAATCCTCTATGAAAATATACATTGAGCGATATAGTCTAGCGGAACAGAGGTTAGCTTGTAAAGAAGACGGTAGTTCTGTTTTCCACCTTTACAAAAAATGTATGTGTTTGAAAAGTTGGCTGACTGACATTTAGCCTTCATATCACCACAAAATATTGCATTCTATGAAAGAGAAATCAACTCATCAACTGAACAACATGACTAAAACTGAACTGAGTTTTCCCTTATCATAAAATTTGTAAGTTGCTACTACAGCACATCCGCAATCAGGCATCAAGACTTCTTCCACACCTACATTCCCTGTTTTTACCTCCACATGTAGTGTTATCAGAGCCGCTGTTAATTAACTATTAAAAGATTCAGTGTGTAAGTTTTAGTTGCATCTAGTGGTAAGGGTTGCAAATTGAACCTCTTCTTTTGCAAGCACGTAGGAGAAGCTACGGTGACTGACACGCTCTGTCGGCTCTTGTGCTAAATAATGTGTGGTTCTCCATTTGTCCAAATTTATGTTAATTTATATTAAGTTATGTTTATTAAATTGCATTTCAGTCAATAGATACTCCTTACACACTGAACCTTTACTACCTTACACTACTTGCTGCTTGTTCAAAATTATACCCAAACAGTGTAGGAAAGCTTTCATTCTGAAGCAGCAACAGGAAATGTAGTCTGAATTAGTAAGGAGAGTGACCATGCTAACTCACTGCTTGATAAACAAATGTTTACATCAAGATCCAGATAGCTTTCAACACTTCTATGTCAGACTTACTGTTCAAGCTCTGACCGTTGTTGCTCGTGTTATCGCAGGGCATTACTGAAATCAATGTTGCTCCAGGGAAATGAATTCACAACACTGTCATCCAGTTCTGACAGTTTCACTTTTACTTCAAAACAACAATGTTCAAAAGTCCTGCCTATTGTAAAAAATAATAATAATTTAACACATACCAAAACAATAGAGACTAATGCAACATTAAAGAGGAAGCACTGGAATTACTAACAAGCGCATGAAACATGTTTGGCTCTTTATCAACTGCAAGGATACTACAGTAGTAAGTCTAGTAGGTGTGACCAAGGTCATCATAACGTTGCCAGCTGACATGACGGATCTGGTTTCGTCTAACTGGAATAACCGACCAAACCTGAATATCACCGCCTCTATTGGACAAACATAGCACATGCCTCACTTGTCAAAGTGATTTTTTGAATTTTTTATCCACCTAGAGAAAAGAACAAAATAATACACAGTGTAAAAATGCTTAGGTCTAATTTGAGGATTGAGAACCCACTTATAGTCTATTTAACACTCCTCTTTTCTATTACTAAATGTAGGCCTATATATATATTTTTTTTTTAAACTAGATATCATGCCAGGTATGCCAGGTATGGTGCTGCAGGTGAAAATAACATATCAAGACAGAGATGGGCAGTATTTCTGTTACTTCTACTACGTATTGAAATTACTTTCAAGTATGTTGTAATTAGAAATTTCTCAGCCCTGTCAAATACCTTTGTAAGTTGTGACAAGATACGTTGTGTGTACTCAGGTGTGAGTGGAGTCATTTTGAATTTTCAAAATAGTTTCTCCATGATTGAAAAAACAAGACCAGGCCAAAACAACACTCCCCTCTTCCGCTCTGGTTGAAACACTGTTCTCATTTGCAGGAATAATACTCCATCTGCACAGGAGGCGGTTAACTCCAGAAATATCTGAAAAGTTTGTTGGTGTTAAAGGAAACTAAATAGGCTACTAATTGTAGTGGTTGAATGTCAACAGCCATGTTTTTGAATTGGACAGAGAGCAAGTTCCAACATACTGTATAAGACTATTTTCAATATTTTTGTAGTTGTTGATGTTTTTACAGTTTTGCTTAGATACAATAGCATTCAACTTAGTGGCCTTCCTTCCTGTAGGGGTCAAACTCTCAACAGCCTTGTGTACATCATAGAAGTCTGAATGTTCTACCATTTTGTACAAATTCAGTGCAATGTTACAAATGTGTTTTATCTTGAAACATTTTCCGGCACCAGCGTTTTGTATTTCATTTTGATATGTTTATTTGAGGGGTATTTTGTAACAACATACATTTTGCTGTATCTTCGCCCATCTCTGGATTAAGCGAGTGCTTCTCCAAAATGGGTTTCGGGGACCTCAACTGGGACTTGAAAAGTGAATGAAGGGCTGCCCAAAACTTATAAATGTTTTTTAAGTTTTATTTGGGTTAGTTCCTTTACTTACTAGATTGTTTATGGAGATATAAGATCACTTTGGGTAACAGCTAGCCCCTTCTCCCTGACCTTACTAACAATTAAGATAGTTTCATGAGTTCTTTCATAAAGCACAACCTATAACATAACCTAAAACAAAATTATTTTCAAATTGTGCCTTCATAGGACAAACCTTATCAAATGCAGCTTGAGATATATTATATTCTGGGATCTCAGACACATAAGAAAAGACAGAAAGAAGTTCTGCTTCAGAGGCTCAAGTTAGTTTTTAGATCCATGATGACTTCCTGCCACTGTCATTATAAACTATTACGACTGGGACTAGGTATCAACAGGTAGCTATGAACATAGCTGAGTGCCTTATCAGCGCAGTTTTGCTAACAGTAACGGCCAGTAGAAAACATTTTTGTTGACCCTAGCACATTAAAAACAGCGTGGCAGGTTTTAGGCTAACGTTATGCCACAAGATGTAGATTTCAGAATAAGTCCTAAGCAAAACACAGACACAAACACACCCCCAAACACCATTAAGCATACAATATTACTACTACCACCAATAGTCTACAAAGTTACACAGCTACAACACATTTACCCACTTTTCCTAACTTAGCCAATGTTAGCCTTTAGTGTTTCATCCACATAGCATAAGCCAGCAGCATAGCCTTAGGAAGTGTTAGGATAGGAACAAACGCTTCAATTTTATCCGGCCAGGTTACCCACCTTATTTGAAGCTTTGGAGGACATTTTACACAGCTAGTCCGCTTCAAACGTGGCAGGTTAAAAGTAGTCGGTGTCTTTGTTTAGATAATGACTTGGGTGGGTGCGCTATTTTCCTTCCAGTTGAATTTTCGCCCAGCTGCCGCCACGCCGGGCTACGTTGTTATTTTATTCTATCCAGGACGACGGCAAAGTCCAAAGTTCATTATCTTATCTTCGTTGCCTGAAACGCTAACGATAGTCCAGTCAGGTATCGAGTCATGGAAGAAACTCGAACTGAAAAAAAAAAAGCAAATGAGACCACCTTGCTTGGGTGTTTCGCTGCTAACCTCTGGATGAAAAGTTGGGAAGAGTAGGCATCACTCGGACGGTGTACTGCAATGGCAGGCTGAGGAAACCTCTCCCTACTCTCCGCTCTGTGAGCAACGGCCGTGTCGTGTCTGTGCGGTGCAGACCATTACATGCAAGGAGGGGTGCTACACTCTGGAAAAAACGGGGCCATTGTCCATTTAACCAGAAAAGTCTCCCAACGTAACACCTTTTTGTTGAGATACAAGCCACTATATATTATTACTTCATCATTTTGTTTAATTCCTGTTTTATATCTTATGGCATCGCGGATGAAAAAGAACCCACCCCTGTTATCCCGTGAGATAAAGAGTCCGGGATACAATGAGGAGAAGCGACGCCGCTGTCCCTCCTGATGCTGAATGCTCACTTTCACTGTGAGACGATGGTGAATGTTGTGTTAGTACGTTACACAAGAACTACAGCAGCCTTTAAAACATCAAGTTTGGGGTGAGAAATCACAGCCCGTATTCAGTGTAAGCGAAAATCGGGGTAAAATAGGCCACACGATGGGTGCCCCTTTGAGAAAAACCAAAGAATATATTAAAAAAAAAAGTTTGTTGCACAGGAAATGACCGAAACAATTTCCCTTATCACTGTTTGTGTCGGTAGTTTTGGGATGGTGCATCTGGAAGATTACAAAATGAGTCAATAAAATAAACACTAAGTGCTTATTTGAAAACATTTCTCAGCACATAGAAATTGGAGCGCTTGTGGTTGATAAGTCACCTCACAGGAAACCGCAAAAGCCATTCAGTTAAGTTCCTAGGACTTCCTAAACCAGACCCCACCCACAGGATGCAACAATCTCAGCTTGCATTGTTTCAGTTTACTTCTGTTTCCCGCAAACAATATAGGCTACGCAATATCAAAGTGGGCCACAGGAGAAACACAAAATGATGAAGCAGTTTGGCATTTTATATAAAGTTTTCAGCATCCACTGTTACAGCAGATGTGATTGTGAGCATAACAACCCAGAGACACACCCTATCTTTTCCAAACAAACTGAGCAATCACATTCCCTCAATGTAGCTCCTCTAATGATTACTTCCTGTGTGTGTGTGTGTGTGTGTGTGAGTGTGGAGGAGGGCTTGGCGGCAGCGTAGGTGGTCTAAGGGGTTAATTCCCACCAGACATAATCCTAAAAGGCTAAGATACAGCCAGTCAGGAGTAGCAGACACGCCCTGAGGGTTGCAAGCAGAGGATGACCTCCAGAAAGGCCAGGTCACGCCGAGAAGAGGATCAAGACAGACGAACAACTCTAAAACCTGCAGCCATACTTCAGCCAGGAAAACACATATTCGTTTCTAATATATGTCTAACAAAGATATTGACTGGAACATACAGTTTTCACCACAAGGTTTCACCAAAATCCTTTTTTTTTCATGCATATACAAAACAGACACAATGTTAAACATGCCCAGAGCATGATACATACTAGTATTGATGTAAGTCGCTCGCTCCGTCTGAAGCTCCTCAAACGCCTGTCAGGATCGATCAGTGCGGACAGCAGGATGTTTAACATGATCACTCAGGTGTCAATAAAAACAATTTGCAATCAAAATCACCAATCCTTAGCTAGAAAATCACCTAATCACCTTTAAAACTAACACTAAACAGAAGCGTTTCCTCTGCTGCTTGCCTCTCGCCCTCATCCACACCTGTGATGGTACCTCAGATGTTCTGACAGAGAGAAGCAAGACATTAGTGACACTCCAATGTGATCAAAGCTATCTTTGTCCTTTGTGCTTGCATCCTTGCTCCCATCTCCCCCTCTTTTTCTCTCTCTTTCAGAAAACACACACACACATATAGACAAGCACTGCTCTTTCCGGCGATGGGCAGCTTCAAAGCTCAGGTGCGCTCATGGAAGAGCAAGCACATGGAAAACAAAGGCGAACATGCAGGCCCACATTTGTTTGGAGCGCATCACAAGGTTCACTCAACCCAGCTTCTCCTGCAGCGAAAAGGCTAATGTAGAGTGAAACAGCATAATGTGCACATCCTGAAAATGTAACGCCGGCTATTGATGTGCAAAGAGGCATTCGCATAAGCAAACACACAATTACATGACGATGAATAATGAACATCCTGAACCCTTTGTTTTGCATTGGTGATGCAAGTTCTTAAGCAGATGATGTTTCCCCGCGTTCATCTGTCCTGAGTTAGGTGTATGTGAGAGGCCGGCTAATCCCTCCTATGCGATGTTGACTTAGGGCTGTCCTGCAGGTCCAGTAAAGGCTCTTTGTTTCCACATACTAATAAAAACCTTCTGGAGACATGTGACCAACTGAGGATCTCTATCAATGTCACATTATTGTAAACCACTGGAAAGCCGATCGTCTGCAGGTATTTTTTAAATGCAAACTTTGGCAAACAATGATTTCTGTACATATTTTTTTGCAAAGAAATGACCAGTTTAATAAATAAGTCTGGCATTATTCAATTTCTCTTTTACTACCTCATCATATAAGGAGAAAATACATAGAATATTGGCAGCCTTATATTTTAAATATCATTTTTCACCTGGATTTCACTCACAGAATATTAATCTGTTCAGTAAAAGCCACAATTTAAGAGTTGAAGTGTAACCTGCTAATTATCAGTATCCAAATGTCACATCACTGCTTAAGAGGCCAACTGTTTTTGGCCAGATTAGTGTCATATGACAGGATTAGCAGGCATCTCTCAAATAAACCCCCTACCTTCCAGGTCAATATTGTTCAGGCTTTTGTGGGGACTTCACTGACTGCTGCTTTTCATCAGAGAGGGATTTTACAAGACGTACACATGGTCAACAGGGTGAGGGGTGTACACATAAATCTCCATTCTCCAAGTCTTCCACTGAACCTGTTAACTATTTAGTCATGCAGTCCTTCTCTTTCATATTCAGTCATAGCAAAAGCTATTCATCGATCACACCCTCCGACATCACACAGTAAGCACACCAGTTTCCTCTGGCACTGTATAGGTGAGCTAATGAGCAGTTTCTTCCTAAACCAAGAAATGTAGCAAGAGTGATTAAAAAAGAGATTCAGAAAAAAACAAGACTACTACAGCCATGCTAGCTGCATGTACGTAAGCTGAAGCTGAAGCGCTTTGAGCTAATCGCTAACAGAAGCATGCTAGCATGCTTACAATTACAATGTTAACATGCTAATGCTAAGCCGGCATAATGTTTATTATGTACGCTTTCTAAGTTTAGCATGTTAGCATTCTAACATTTGCTAAGTAGCATTAAACACAAATTAAATAACTGGACAAATTACAATTCTGACCTAATGATGGCACTAGAAGAAATTTCAGGAGATCATCACAATTCATCCTGAGGACATGAGCGTCCATACCAAATGTCATGGCACTTGGGTAAATAGTTGTGAGACATTTCACTCAAAACCCCACATGTGAACCTCACGGTGGCACTAAAGGAGAAGTCAGAGGATCACCACAGTTAGTGGGATTGATCCTCAGGGGACCGTGAATGTCTCTACAAAATTTCATGGAACAGTTGTTGGGAAATTTTTCGTCTGGACAATGGCTAACAAGAGCTACTAACTAATTACCAAATCAACTATTCCCACCTTATTCTTTTTTTCTATCAACATGTTTCACAGAAACACACTTTTTTACATGCTTTCATGACATGAAAAATATAAACATAAATGGCATTGGATATTTTGCTATCACAAAGCAGCTGCAATTCATTTCAAGTATATCAAAAAATAAATATAGCTCTGGGGAGCACTCCAAGAATGGCACTTAAAGAAGTCCACATAGTTAAAAATAGTCTCTTATTATTGGAGTTGACAATCCTGTTGTCAGTTTTGTTCTTCCTTAATTCGTTCACAACCACAGAAGAAAAATGAGCTTGTGTAAGAATAGTCTGAAGTGCTGTTATTTGGAGTAACACTTAGTTCCACTGAGTCCTCGTGATGAAGAAAAAAGCTTTCGGAGTACTAAATTTACCATGGTGGGTCTTCAGTCACTGAGAGTGAACCAGGCTACTTTTGATCTTCTGAAGACATTTACTCCAAGAGGCAGCCTGTGATCAACCAACCAAAAATAAAAAAAACCTCTCGGTTTCCTTTTTCTCTGCTTCTCTCTTGCGCTCTCTCTTCTTAACAGACAATGATTGCTGAGGCTTTTTTTTCACAGCCAGAGAAAAGAGACTTTTCTGCAGTGAACCTGGTTGAACTCCACTCTGCTTCTCAGCGGTATCTCGAGTAGCTTAAGCAGGAAAAAGCCCAAGTTTCAGAGCTCCATCGCAGGTCTAATTCAAATCCCACCATTTTCCTACATATGTGATGATTTCAACCTTATTACTGAATGTTGAATCTCTTTTTTTGGTGTAGTGTGAGACCCACATCTATTAAAAACCATTGAAGCCTGGTAAGGGAAAACTAGCCATTACACCATGCCTTCCGCTCAAGTGACGACCCCATTGTTTGCTGCAGAATGAGACTATAAATTAAAAATATTGCTAATCCCAAGGTGCAATCCACAAAGCACTCGGTTCAAGTGTGTGTGTGTGTGTGTGTGTGTGTGTGTGTGGGGGGGGGGTGTTTCCAGTAAATAGTTCATTAGAAACAATTCAACCTTTTCCCTTCACTGTTGTGATGGCGCAGCATACAATCCAAATGTAACTTTAAGCAGCATTTTGTTATTTGCCTCCATATATTTGTTTATAAAGATAAATATAGAACAATGTGTCTGTTCTAGGCCTATGTGTCCTCCAAATTACCACACACAGAGAGAAAAAGTACAGACTGTTCTCCAAAGTTTCATATCACACTCTGTCTTTTATCACTATGATAAATGGTCTACTTTCTAAGATAACAGAATCCAAGAACCTTGCAAAAAAACAGAAATACAAAAACAAACAATAATCATTACAAAAAACACACTTCAGTAAATTGCCTTAACATAAATAAATTAGGAATTTTCAGTTGTATGAAAAAGGGGGGGGGGGGGGTCTGTTGTTGTCACAGAGATGTGTTAAATAACGTGCTGCACTTAAATGTGATTTTTATCATCCAATTACACCAAGGTAATATTTTGCTGACATGCTACAGGACTTTTCAACCTGAGTCACCTTACTGCACATGTAAGCAGTTCAGCTATTGTGGTAAAAGTGAGAATAAGTAGACATGAACTTAAAGGAAAACAAGTCTGCAAGCTGTGAGGTGCAAAAAAGGGAAAAAGATCTGTGCAAACTGACAGCAGCCTGACCATACATGTGTTCTGACATTATCAGATGATCATGATCGCATTCAAAAGTCAAAAATTATATGTTACACTATGAGGTATTTGACAATTGTTTGGTAGTTTTGCGACTACATTCACACACACACAGCTGAGAGAATAAAAAAGACAAATAAAAGATCAAGGACCGCACCGGATTCTCGATAACAAAAATGGCAAGTGTAGCTATATGATGCACATGTTATCACTTAACATACATGTACGGTATGTGTGCTTGAAAAAAAAAAGAGCCAAGACATTTGATACTGATAACAAACATGCCCTAAAACCACCTGAGATACAGCTACTGCTTTGGAGCTACAGCTACTGTTTTGACTGATATGATGTGTCAGGGAAACTTTGAAACAGTTTGTACAAACTGCCCAGTGAAGGTGGATGGTGTTTACCTGAGCTCCAGTTCAATGAGAATCAACTTGGTCACAAAAATAATAGGTCACAATTTGTTCTTGTACCTTGCTTAATCAGTTCATGTAATCTGTCAATGTCGTAGTTCCATTAAAATGCATTATTTGCTAACATTTGCTGCTGCAAAAGCACCATAAGCAGACCAGTCAAGAGTTCTTGCAGTATTCACGTAGCCCATGTTCATATTGTACTGTTACATTTGTGAGTGCATTTGCATGTAAGCTATTCTCTAGGCTTAGGAGACACTGCACAGAGGTACTGCAACATCTCACACAGAAAATATAGCCTTAAGGCCGCACCAGGTACAACTTACAAAAACAAAACAACACTGACACCAGTGCCAGAAACACTGACACTGGTGGCCAGAAACACTGACAATGGTGGCAGACACATTTATCAGTCACATATTAGCCAGCCACATAGAAATACACAGCAATTATACTGCACTGTTACTTCTCACAGGTTTATGTGTAACCTCAGACAGAGTAAGAGAGGGTGTAATAAAAGCAGCAGTTAAACTGTCTGGCAGCACTTATAGTAAATATCCCCCTGGGACTATATAATAACAGTGCAGAATCACAATCTATACAAGTGTGCTGATGAAACCTTAAAGCTTATCTTCCAAATCACCATGAATCACAACCTCACTCTGTAATCCATAGTTGTAGACATAAATAGAAATAATGTGCAGTCAGAAAGTATTAGGGCGGTGAGATGTTTTTCATTGTTTCAGCCCAGAGGATTTGAAACGAAACAACGACAATGGGGTTAAAGTCCTGACTCACAGCTTTCAGGGGTCCACATCAGATGAACAGGAGGAACTTGAGCACTTATTAAACACGGCCAAGCTCCATCAATTTTAGGGTCAATACGTTACAATTAACACAACAAATTAACTTAAACAAAGCCATCATATTTAACAGTCGGTTGCAAATCCTTTGCAGTCAATGGCTAGCTAGAGTAGGCATCAGCAGACACATGGTAACTTCTCTGGTGACCCTCTTTCAGGCCTCTAGTGAAGCTGCATCTTCACCTCTTCTTCACCTCCAGTGACATTTTGTCTTCAGCAACTAAACACATTCGCAGTTGGTTTTATGACCTTTATGTTTCATGGCCATGAATACTCCTAGGTTCCTTTGTCTTTATATATATTTAGGGAAACCACAGTATGTCTAAAACGGGCAGCTAAATGTGTACACTCCTAAGGTTAAAACTCACCTCTTTACCTTTACTGTTCAATTTTAAATCCAATGTACTGAGTTAAACATATCGCTCTCCTAATACTTTCTAACTGTACTGTATGGCAAAGCAGTCAAATTAAACCAGGGAAGGTATTATAGACACGCTTATTTTCTAAAGGGCATCAATTTTGTGCATGTGCAAGTGCTAATACGTCTGTGTCTGAGCCAAAGACATGTGTGAATGGCCAAGCATGGTGTGAATGTACAGTTTAATGAATGGGCAATGGACGCAAGCGCTCCAAAGCTGCCCCACTTAAATTGAGAGACAGAATTATGTCTCGGTAAGTCCAGCAGCTGCAGCTCAAGTTACAGTGTCGACAGCAAGCAGCAGGCACTAAAATGCCATTTGACACATGCTGTAAGTGGCATGTAATTGATTTTCAAGGAAGAGTAAAGATTTACAAGTCTAATACAGGCAACGACTGCTGATTTCAGGCTGCCACACACTTGGAACACAATTAACTTCTGTCAAAGTGAAGATTTATTTTGCAGTTGTCCAGCAGCGCAGCCAGATATCTCAACCTAAAACTCAACGCACTCAAGCAGTTTTCAGTTCCACTGATGTTTTCACTATGGGTTTTAAAGGTCCACTGTCCAACAGAGAAAAATATATATCTTGTTCTATAAATTTTGTTTAGTTAACAAACAAACACTATTCTGAAAAGCAGTGATTCATTCCCCTCCCTGATTGAAAGTTTCCAGTCTGTTTCACCTGCATCGGCATCCCATACTTGGTGTGGTCAAGTGTACTTTTTTTGCACCTGTGACAACCCCAAACAGTTATTTTTTCCTCTTTAATTATTTAATTTTGCATTTCAATAAAACATCAATGATAAACATACTATTATATAAAAGTGTGTTACCATAGATAAAAACATTGATAAAAACACACAAGTGTACAATTTTAAACTTGTACATATAGCAAAACATAAAGATAAATCAATGACAAAACCTATACTGTATTGTGAGATTGGTTAGTTTGATAAACAAACAGATGATTACCAAAAGCCAAAGAAAATATTCTTGCTGCTTCTATGTAGTCCTTTTCATGTTTGCGAGGTTCACACCCATCTCCATTTTCAGAGACCTCAGATGTGTCCTCACTACAATGTAGGGCTGAAGATTAATCATTTTCAAATTGAAATTGCGATTTGAAAGAACGCGATTAGCATCAACTCACACTGAAGTGTTTCAGCAGCGGATAGTTTAGCCTACACGTTGCTAACATGTTATTAATTTGTCATTTTGTGTGCTTCAACTACAGATAACAGCTCTCTGTGAGCCCGTCCCGTCCCGCTCTCCGCAGCATAACACATACATAATACATATCCAGATGGAGAATTTCAGAATAAGAGCATTTTGCCCGTCTGATTTTGCTGACTTGTTCAGATTTAGCTTATTTGTTCAGTTGTCCTTGATTTTTGTGCTTCTGCTATGGTTAACTGGGCCACAATGTTTCTTTTTTGTCTCTTTTAACTGTGGTTATTGTTGATGTACGATCGGGATTCTGCATAGGGTGTTATATTTTGAAAATCGACCAGATTCTCTAAGCCATTCTGTGTCTGACTTTCTGCCTGGTTCATCTGCTCTGTGCTGCTTGATGCGGCTTCCGTCAAAAATAGACTGGCAGTGAATACTGAGCTTTAGCAAAACTTCAATTAAAATGTTTTTCCTATAAGGCTACGTCATGTGAGCTCCACAGTTTCCAGTGGAAACACTACAGTGACAACAACCCACATAGAGTCTGATCTGGATCTGCTCTTTATGACAAGTGGCCTGAGATAATGTCTGTTGTGATTTGGCACTAAATAAATAAAACTGAATTGAATTGAGCTATTTTTTCTGCATGGTTTAGCAGTGGTGTCAGTGCAACTACAGATGCAATGATAAGCCCTTTTCAGACATGGAAACATTGCTGGTAAAGTGAGGGCTCGGAGAGAACTACAATGCTCACACAATATTTGGCACCTGGTGTGCGAGAGGACGAGGGAGACAGAGAAAGAGAACGAGCGAGCGAGCGAGATTGAGAGAGAGAGAGAGAGAGAGAGAGAGAGAGAGAGAGAGACAGAGGCTGCTGTGAGTTTTACATGTTATGACAGCAAGGAATAAGACTGTTTTCTCTCACAGGCTGCATCACAAATGGATTTTAAAACTTAGTTTGCATTTTTATTCATATTGACCAACTGGCACAACTGTGGGTGGAGTGCTTGTTCATTGTATTCCATTAAACATAGAATACACAAATAAACAAACGCTGAAAACATCAATTCAAGACAAGATATATTTGTCAATCTTCTTGCATGATAATAAAGACAAACAGTATTTCAAGTATTTTCTGTCCCCATTACAAATCAAAGCTACAGTATATCCAAAAAGGAACAAACACGTTTGAGTGCATTTTGTTCTGGTATTGTCTGTTGTAAGATGCAGAGTTCTAACATACTGGAAATAGTCCTTTCTCTTGGTAGTAAAGTGTGGAATTCTGGCTGGGATAACTAAAAACAAATTGACTTTTTACGGGTAGAATAATAAGATTCCATGTTCCCCGTGTGTGTGTGCACAGTTTTGAACATAAAATCATCTGAGACCTCAATATATAGAATTGCCTCCTCATTATTAAATATATTTTAATATTTTGCAGACTCATGTGTTCATGGGCAGGTCTAAGAAACCCAAAGGAGTTGATTTAAAAATCTGATTAGCAAAAATAATAACAGAACAGAGGTCAGCAGTCTACATCTTCCACAGCACGGTGAAAATGATGAAGGGATATGAAGGAGGCGATAAAAGAACAGAGGAAGATTAGAGTGGATGAAAAAAAAACAGGGAGAGGAAAGAAGAGGGCAGGAAAGGAGAGCAGAGGCAAAGTGAGGAGAGCAGGGGAGGGGAAGAGGAACGAGGGGTAAAGGGATTACAGGAGGAAGAAAGGAAAGGAGAGGAAAAAAGAAATGCCAGTTTGGGGGAAGAAAAAGCGAGACTAGAGTAATTTAAAATGTAGGAGTTGATAAGAAGACAGAAAAGGAGAGCAGAAAGGAAAGGCGGGGTATGAAAGGAAAGAAGATGAAAGAGGTCTGCAAAGAGAGGAGAGGAGAATAGAAAGCAGGAATGAGCTAAACTACAGTATCACAAAATTAAAAGGATTGTTTCCAGTGAACTTGGCGTTAGCCTGAATAAAGGACATGCATTTCACCCCCCCCCCCGTCAGTGACTTTTCCAATGGTACTGCCTGTTACTGCTAAATTCCAACAGCATGAAGCTGCTCTCACTCGGCAAAGGAGCAGAAACAGGAGGAGCCTCCAGGGAAACACAGACACTCTGCACCCCAGGAGAGTCTGAACAGTTCAGGCTAAAAAGTGCTTGTCAGACAAACGCAGCTGGAATTCTGTAAAAATCGATCATATTAACTACCAAAGCAAAACAGTGCTTAACTGGTGTGTGCTAAATGTGATTTCTGGTAACTGCTCTGTTAATTGTTGTACTTATTGTCAGACAACATCTAAGAGACGGGTCAATAAATGAAATGAGGCTTTGTACTCCCTCTATAGTCAACTGAGTTTTTGCAATGCTTAATATGTCATAGCAGATAGAGAAAATAAGATCTGGAGTGGTCAACTTGCCGTTTAATCAGTCGCCTTATCAAACCACATCATTTCAGTGTGAGTTTCAGTAGATAGAAAGTCTTTGCAGCTGGACTTGTGTTCGACGTGTTGAAAATATATAGTGTGTGTCTGATAAGCATTGTTACTTGTAATAACTAAAATAGCCTGTAATAAATCAAGGCAAGTCAACTCACATTATCTCATCTCCCTGTCTGTTACAAATAAGAAACATCTGACAACTCCACGGAATCGTGCCCCTGCAATGCAACTACCAATACCACCCTGTCTTAAGTCGATGACATCAAATGTTCCTCCTACAAAAACACAACCCTCCAAGAGGAGATGAAGTTGCATTTTTGGTAGAATGGAAGAAGGAGAAGTGGTGGAGGATGGGAGCCAGAGCCGGCCAGCCAGCCAGAGAGGATGGAGACGCGGCAGCCACAGGGGCCGCTTCAAGCCTGGTGGTGATGAGATGCGATGGGACCCGACCCCGCAGAAGCCCCAGCCAGTGTGTTAGCTGACTAATCCTCTGGCCGTCCAGTGCCAGGATCCAGACTCATCAGCTTTGGTGTTCTCTTGTCAGACTCATTTTTATAACGTCCCACTGGTCAATTCTAACCACTAATGCCCAACACAACGGCCCCTAATGCCAAGTGATTACAGAGTGCTGTTTTAGCACATTTGTCGCCTGAAAAGAAAGAAAGGGCCACAAGGCAGCGGGCTGGCTCCCTGCTCAAAGGACCAGCCTGATGAACTCAGCAGAAAGAGAGCAGACCTAAAAGCCAGCCTAAGCCACCTCTCTCGGGGTGGGCACTGTGGGGCCCGAGCTGGGTCAGGACTGAGCTGGGTGGTGGGCAGGGATTTACAGTGCCCTATTCGACAGCATATAGACAGTTCCTGTGAGCTAATACGTGAGGAGAGACTGAATGTGCACATCCAGACCTTTCCTGCATGCCGGACAGAGAGATGCAGAGAGAGGGGTGTGGGTTTGATTTTAAAGTTGATAGGGACACAGGGGTAAATGAGGATACACAGAGGCAGGACAATCCAAGCTAATGGTATGGATTGTAAACATTGTAGATTTGCTTGCTGTAAACTACCACCAAGGGGGTTAAAAATGGGGGAATACTGAGCAAAATATGTGCAAACGTATTTGGGCTTCAACTTACTTTTTTTTTATCAATTAATCTGCTGATATTTACTCCATTAATTGATTAATCGTTTGGTCTCTAAAATCTCCCAAAATGCAAAATAAATCCTCACAATTACAATTTCCTAAAGCCCAACGTTACTTGTCTTCAAATGCTGTTTTGTCTGACCAACAGTGTAAGCAAATCCTCGCAATTGAGAAGCTAGGACCAGAGCCAGTTGAAAATTGACTAAATGATTAATCAGTTATAAAAATAGCTGCACATGAATTTTTTGTTGATCGACTAACTGATTAATTAACTAATCAATTCCACCAAAGAAATTATGCCAACAAATTGTTATATGAAATACAGAAGGCCATCAAAGTGACAAAAATAGCACAATTTACAGTGACACACAATACAATACAATACAATCCATTACTGACAGCACATTTAAAATTAAATAAAACAATGCTAATCAATAGCAATCCATTATTTCAATTTGGATTATAACTACTTTAAGTGTACAACTATCATAGCATGAAGAATAGTGAACAATACCAATATCAATATTTGACATTTTAAAAAATTGATTAACAATACTGCAGCCTATATATTTTTTTATTTGTATTTTTGTTTACATAAACATATAACATGAGCAAACAATTTTGATAAAAAGGTTTTTGTTTTCTGTATCTAATGAGCAGGACATTTTACATAATCTTGTCGGTGCTCTCTGTTGGAGAAACTATGTCATGATGATGAATGGAGTTTCTAAAGTACCTCAAATATATATGTCTGGCATTCCTGTACTGCAGTTTCTTGTTACTTCTTGTTACGTATATACCAATATAACAGCAATAAGCTAATATAGGTCAAAATCCTATGCCCAGCAGATTCATTGGTCTACTGTAACTCTAATAACTATATCCAAATTACTTACGTTTAACCCATTATTTCGTTTCCATCGCTGTTGGTTAGATTTGCTAGTTACTGTAGAAATAGAAGTCACAATAAGGGTGAGTACTGATGTGATGTTGAGCGATTCTTCACATGCACAGTGGGCTTCCCCCTAGAGCACACTAACTCTGTGCTTATCTTTAGCACACAACAGTGTGGATGGTATCAAACCAAAATAAAAGTGATTACGTTGGCATGGGTATTTAAAAATTTCTAAAACTTAAAGGTACAAAGTGAAAGAATTGAGACTTCTCTCACTTGTCGAATTCATACATAGAAATAATAGGCAGCGTATCACATATCAGGTCAACTGCTGCTATCTGCCATTAGCTAGCTCAGTTAGCCAAGCAGCTAACTAACAGAGTCTGGAATGGGCACCAGAACCGTAGCCAGGCAACCAGGCTCAGCAAATGTAGGATTATTTCCTTTCTTGACATTTTGTGAGTTTATTTTATTTATTAAACTAAAAAAGCCAATAGAGCTGGTAAACGCCCACACACATCTCCCGGCTGAAACTACGGGAGGAGGCCTGAGCTATACTATTGGACTATACGACGGGCCGGGGCTAGCTGGTTAGCATGCTAACTTCAGTAGATATCTCTGCAACAAAATACATGCACGTCTTGGATTTAACGTCTTAACTGTTCACTTCACATTCTGTTGATAATGTTTTGAAAACTTTAAACTAAATGTCTGACCATATCTTAAACACTGTACCTTTAAGGACTAGAAAGATGTACTCCTACTGATTCAGATTCAGTTGTAATGTTAGTTATATGTAATCTGCCTCTCTCTTGTCCTTGTCTTTTTATATAGTTAAATGCATAATAAAGGCAAAATAGGACCCAATGCAGAGTGGTTATTATATGTGGTTTGCCTTTGCTGCACCACGAACAGAGCATTGTGTAGAGATGTTATCTGCCTCTGTTTGCCTACAGCTCTTGTATCACCTGGGGCCCCCTCAGTTGAACTAGTGCCACTGGCCTAACCATGTGACATGTACAGTAAACATCATATGGAAGCAACACTGCTGGGACAACAACACCAGGGAGCACAGAGTGGAAATATATTACACTGCTGTTCTACTAATGATCAAGGCAGTTAAATTCTGCTATCATGTATATTATAGCTTTTATACACACCAAAGTCAACCAAACAGCGAAAAGTTGAAGGAGCCTGGCTTTTTCAGATAAGTATGTAATGTAATGTTAAAAACCAGAGGTTTACTGCAGTTGAGTACACACAGCAGCTGGCAAACAGCTGCTAACGCAGGGATAAATGTATGAAAAATATAGTTTTCAGGTGAAAACATATAATTTTTGGATTTTCATGTTTCAACTGAGAGTAATTCATCAGAAAACCAACATTTAAGTTAAGTTACTGTTAGTTCTGTCCAGTTGCCTTTAACTTAGTACTTCTTCATTCCCTTTGACTTGGATGCCGGAGAATCTTCACCTATGAGTTAAAGACATATTTTTGACACCAATAAGATAAACTAAAGTATATTTAGTTATTATTCTTTGACAATATCAAAAGTTAACCTGTTCTAAAAACTTAAACAATATTTAAGCTATATGAACATACATGCTGCCCTTTCATTTGTGATTTTAAGATGGCTTTGATATTTCTTTTTCTTAGGCAAAAGCAAATAATAAGTTATAAAATGTAAGAGACATAAATAAGAGTATGGAGTCGCTGCTGTCCATCCCCTTTGTGCAACTAATGGAACATGCATATCTTTAATTACAGAGTGTAACAAAGGGAACATTATGTAGACCACAGCTACAAGGCTGTGATTAGTTCTGTTGTCATAATGTTAGTCAGTGTGTAATGTGCCAGAGCAGCAGTCCCGCGGAAAGGTCAGACTGTATGACACACTAGGACTCTGCAGGACAACAGCATTGTACACCAGAATGTATCTGAATCACAGCAGCTAGCCCTGGATGGAAAAATATATCAACAATGTTTATTTGAAGAATCTTTGGTACAGTAGCTATTGTTACAGTTTTATGTAACTTGACTCATTAATCTTCACCTACACTTTATTGTTTTGTCATAAATTCTGCCACACTCAGCACAATATATAGTAATCCACTTTGAAGAAAAGCATTACTGCAGATAATATTCAGGTGTCTTAAAAATACTTGACGTATTACAATGGTGAGCTTTGTCTCAAATCTACAATGGGAATAGTAGAACGATGAAAATAATCCCCTTTTATATACTATTTATATACAGACT
The DNA here is from genome assembly GCF_021292245.1 of Micropterus dolomieu. Classification (NCBI taxonomy): domain Eukaryota; kingdom Metazoa; phylum Chordata; class Actinopteri; order Centrarchiformes; family Centrarchidae; genus Micropterus; species Micropterus dolomieu. Next base: position 16,554,309 of record NC_060169.1, read on the forward strand.
ACACAACATTATGCATGGACAAGATTAAACGGATCTCACACTGAAATCCCTTTTTTCCGAACCCACCGAGCTGAAGGCATTATTATATAGAGGCTTTATAGGACTTACCGCCTGTGAGAAAAACTGCCCATTATGCAATGTATTTATTCTAAGTGATGCATTTTTCTTCTGTTACAAAGAAAAATCATCTTAATATTCCAGTGTTAAAAGTCCAACATACATTAAACGTTTTTATTTTTATCATTTTCAGTTTAAGTATACTGATAACAATATGCTTTATACTTTTTTATTCCCCTGGGGAAATGTGTGTTCTGCATCCGACACATCCTATTTAGGACTAGTGAAAACCCACAGTTCAGAGACCAGTAGGGCAACTGTATGATATAGTATAATACTTAACATATATGTCTTGGGGTGGAAGTAATCTAAAGCATCTACAAGAAACCCATTCAAATGTGGAACACAGAAAGATGTTTGAACCCAGGATCTCCTTGTTGTGAATCAACTTTGCTAACCAGCCACTGAGTCAACAAAGTGCTGAAGCCTCCTCGCTGCCAGCGGTTTAAATTTGTTTTTAAATTACTCCCATAAATTCCCTTAAAAAAATTTCTTTGCATACTTTTCATCAGCCATTTAGAAACTATTTTGGTTTTATCTCACCAGCCTGGAATTTTTGTCTCAGCTTTTGCTAGATTTATTAGTGTTAATAAGCTTTTACCGAAACCCACAACACAGACACAAACTACAAACTTAACATTAACAAACTGAATTAAAGTTATTTTGCACAGTTTAAACCATAGAGAATGGCTTGTTCAGAGCAGATAATAATCCACAAAAAAGAAATACCCCTTGGTGTCCCTTCAAAAAACCTCTCCTTTCATCTTTCTCCAGAAGACCAAACATTTAGACATGATCAGCATGAATTAAACATCAAACACCAACAAGTAATATATCAAGTCGTCAAAAGTAAAACCACTCTGCTTAACAATAACCTTCCAAAAAAAAATAAAATAATAGCTCTGTGCTCATCATACATTATCAAACCGTCTCTCACGTTCACTCACCACACATGCGTGCATATGCCTGCACACGGTCTGACTCCAGCTACGGTTAACCCAGAGGGATGTTTTTGCCCGTGTATAAGTCCCTCCGCACGCACGAGCAGTGTGCCTGTGTGAGTGAACTCGGGGTGATCCTCACACCGTGGACTGAGAGCAGAGCCAACCTGGTGTGACATCTGTGAAGGCCGTGAGATAATCTACATGACACTGCCACTGATAGGAGTAGAGATATTGATTTAAAAAGCAGCAGCTCTAAAATTAGATTCCTATGTGTTCTGATTGGGCCAGAGGCACACACCTCTGTGGTAATATGAGCCTACGAGCAGAGTTGCGTAGCGATCAAATATTTGACGATGGAAAGCCCTAATACTCCAGCAGTCCTGACTAAAGTCAAACTAACAACGTGCGGGCCTATGGCCTGACCTCCTGTTCCCTTCCTCCCTCCACCCTGTGATAACAGAGACATTCCTGAGCTCGTTCCCTGCCTTGCCGCAGGCCTCTCCCTTAATTCCAGTGGAGTGTGTGGAATGTTGGACTTCAGAGCTGAGCAGCCAGGCGACTGGAGGCAAACAGACGAGAGGAAATGAACAACATTAATAATCTGAGGTCTGTTATGGCTCCTGGTGCTTGAAGCACCTGGATGCCCACAGCAGGATGGACCGGCACATATGCACGCAAACAGGCGCGCACACACACACATAAGCAGGGAGAACATCTGTCATACAATGTGCAAATCTGCTGCAAGCCAATCCATATGTAGCTGTGTAGTTGGATTAACTAAGTGAATCAAAGGGATGGATTACATGAATTTATGTGATCTTTTGAACATGCAAATTAGACACAATCAGATCAATGTACAGCTTAGTGTACCAGCAATAAAATGTCAAAGAACCAGGAAGACAGAGAAAAAAGATTCTATGAGAATGTTTTACTTAACTTAGCAATTTATCAATATAGAGTTTAGGAATGCCTTTTCTGTCAAATTTGATATTTCAAATGATATATAGTACTATTACCACAATCCTAGCTGCCTAACCTGAAATGTGAAGCTCTGCCCCATCTCTAAGACTACTCTGATCTGAAGCCTAAGCCGCTCAAACAGAAAATCAGCAAAATGAGCAAATTCCAGAGAGTCAGAGGCTGGTCAATTTCCCTACAACTTAAAGGTATGAGTGTGTGAGAAAGAGGGTTAGGAGGAGAAAAATAAAGCTGCTACATGCCAGGTGAGCAGAGAACATAGGCGAATAAAATGAGAAGATAAACCACGAGAAGATCAAAGGGAAAAAGAAAGACATTTGGAAAATGTTATAATCGTAAACAAAAAAAATAAAAAATTGGGAACACACCGTTCTGGGCATTACAGTCAGAGGCAATGTGATGAGCTGGAAAAAAAGTTGAAGGGCAAAATATATCAGAAAGAGTGATAAACGGCACTGCAGCAGAGTCCGATTCAGAGCATAAATCTCCTACATTCTTCTGGAAATCAATTCCCTCCACTGGTTGCTGCTGTATTTATGGGTCACCATTAGGGATAAATAATCAGCACCTATGATGACTGAGTTGCTGTTACAGAGAGGTGGAGCTTGGTGGGGCAGGAGGGGTGTCACCAATACACCCAGCCACCTCCCTTGAGAATCAAATGAGCAACGTTGGACACGTTAATTTAAACAGCTTCAACCAGGTGGGCTATTCTTCACAAACCTCTGACAATTATTGGATTAAAAAAATGTCATGGTCTAAAAGTGTTCATATTGGTTTTATCCTTTAATTTTTAAACGTTTTTTTTTGTGTTGAGGAAGTAAAAAGCCTGTGCTGTTTCCACTTCCGACCAGTTTTGCTCCTGACAAAGCCAGTGACTCCCAGTGTGTCTGTATGTGTGCTCGCATGCATCAATGTTTGACTGGCTGCCAGTCTTACTGACACGAATGCAGCTCCTCACACAGTGAAGAGAAAATCAAAAGTGACAACGTCACAGAGTTGTCACGTTCGCTCGGACTGCACCACACAGCGGGGTTTGCAGTGCTGTGACCTCTCCTTCGACCTTTTCCAGCACCCAGTCAACACGTCACCCTCTCTGCCCAGTTTGTCTCCCACCGCACCGCCTCTACCTGTTATTGTTGCCCACGTGCTTGGCTCCTTGTCTGCCTGTCTGTCTGCCAGCCTGCTTCAGGACTGAGGAGGCCAGCCAGCTTTATTAAAAGAAAACAAGCAGGAGAAATAACTAGGGATGCAGAGATATGAGGACAGTTAATCTGCTGGCAACGTCACTGAGGCTCTCAGGGATCTTCCGCTGAAAACAAGCCAGAAATATATATTGTCTGAGGATTCCTCAGTGAACAGGACTCCTCTCCAGTGGTCATTGGTGAAAGTGAGGTGGGGATTCTGAAAAAAATACATAAAACACTTCATTCTTTGCAGCCTGACTGAACTGCCAGGTTAATAAAGATAGCATGATAAAAACAGAATAGAAAGGAGTAGAGCATTGTTTTTGTCAGTCTTAGAGCTTTCTGGCAGGCTCTAAGAAAAGGCGCTGACCCATGGATGACAAAATCCCTATCACCTGACTGATCAGTCATCCCCCGCTGCTCTCCCCTCTGCCCCCTCTCTTGTTTTTAATGAAATATCTCCAGCTAAGAGTCAGCCACCACCTCATAAATATGAGCAAATGCGCTAGGGAGTTCAAATCTCCCTTTTTATTGTTTCATCAACAAGAACGAGAACAAGATATCAGAACATTTTGTACTTATTGTCCAGGCAGTCTTCTTCTGCTGCTCCCTGCACAAACATCTCTTACACTTTGATTTCAAGGGGCAATGCAGATAATTGACTCTGACAACTCCATTCAGAATTGTTTATTTTAATGCTAAAAACTTTTAACTCCTTCGCATAAGCCAGTGGACACAGTAGATATGATGTTATAATTGTTATAATGGTAAATATTTGACCAACAAAACTTAAGTGCAGATGAATATCTCTCCCTATTCCTCTTGCTCTCTCTCTCTGATGCTACACAGATCTGCCACTCTGCTTGGCCATGAGATCCCCAGTGGGCCTTTCTGGAATGTCAATTTCAGTTGATTAAATTTCCTGGCGTTGCCCATGAAGTCACAGATGGAGCCACAACAGTACAACAGGCATTTACGGAAGATCTGTCACAAGTGTAACTCTACATATTTAGCTCCCAAATGAAATCGTTGTGGTTACTTATTTGAATTCAGAGACAGAAATAATGCTGCATTTAAAAAGCGTTTTTTTCCACAATGCGGTGAGCTACCACACAATGCCTGATCATTGGGGTGTGTCCTGTTCAAGGATTAGTGGACGACCCACTTCATCTCTTGAGCCACCACACACTTTAATTACATTAAGGGCCAGTTAAAAGGTCCATCAAAAGGAAGAAATCTATCTTGTTTTGTGTCATAATTTATAGGTGTCAATTAGACAAAAAGGTCTGCATGAGCTTCTGTGATCCTTTTTTTTTTTTTACCATCCACTCTCTTGTCTCTGTCCACATGTGAACATCAGTTCACACACATCTGATTGGAAAGGGTTTCAAACATATGCAAGACATAAATAAGGTGTAAAGACAGATGTATATCATATAAAATATATCCACTTATTCTGAAGTGAAAAAGCATCCTCTCCCATCCAGACAGTTAAAATGGAGACCACTGTTGAGAAGGTCAGCGGTCCCCTCGCCAGCAGCGTTAAGATGGTTAGTGATGAAACTCTGCCCTCTGCAGGATAAAAGCCTTCATTGACCTCTTTTTCAGACAGGTCGACAGGTGAGGTGTTTTGGTGCTCTTCCAGTCCTTTAACTGTAGCACAAGCACCATTAGTGACAACACAGGTGTACTGCACAATAGTGTTAGAGAAAGAGTAAAATACTGTAGTCCTTGTGTTGCATCCCCATATATAGTAGTTATAAACACAAGGAACAGAGCTGGCAGATAAGTTTCTCAAAGGCCCGGGGTTCCTTTTAAGACTCATAAGATGAATGTGAATACAACAATTAAAATGTTAAAAAGCACAATATGTACCTTTATGTTACATCTTTCCAAAGAGAGTGCCTTGCAGTGGTTTTTAATGTTCTAGGAACACAGCACAGGTGTTCTGAGTGTAAATGATCAAAAACAGTATTTTTTATATTAATTAAAACTCTCCAAACTCATCACATTATAATTGTGTACATTATTTGTCTTTGGACGCGTACTTGTATCAGTCTGATCAACTATGCCACTTCTGTATACTAAATTACATGATATGTAGCTATTTCTATATCATAACACTTTACTTTAAGTCCCTATTACATGTGTGAGCAGTATATACACATTAAAGACATGGTTTACAACACACTAGTTGTAAGCAGATATAAGTGTTTATTAATGTATTTGTCAACTATGATTTATCTTCCTGTGAGCAACCATAAGAAAAGGCTGGTGTATAAATAGATCAAAAATGAAAATATAGTTAAACACAGTTGTAATAATAAAAAAATATGTCTTCATAGGAAAAGTTTAATTGCTGATAAACATTGTACATTGATAAACACCAAAAACGTCTTTATATCTGCTTCTAACTACATTATAATGCGTTATGAACAAGTTATTAAATGTTTTTATAATGCTTATAGACACTAAATAGGTAATTTTTTTAAAAAATCAATGTAATGTATGCATTTAGGACAAATGCATTCATCTCTTTTAAGTAAAAATGTGAATTACCATAACAAAGCAATGATTCAATTTGTTTCATGCCTGCTTTAACCTGTGTATCATAAATCTGCAGCTAATTTACATACTAGATGACAATTAACCCCAAAGGCCCCCAGAGTTCACTTTAAGTCCCTGTGCTGTGTAAGCAAAGAATGCTGACTCATTTTCCAGAAACACACACACACACACACACACACACACACACACACACACACACACACACACACACACACACACACACACTCACACACACATACACACACTAAAATAAAGTCTAGGAACCTAAAGTCTTTGGAAGTCCCCAGTGAAATGATGATTATAGTTTATTTTCTATAATCTCACGATTAGCATTGGTACAGGAGAATGCAGCTTCACTCCCTGTTCTGTTTTCAGTGCCCCACCTCCAGTACAGACACAAGGTCATACCTAACGACAGACATCTCAGTTGACACATAATAACGCCTGCAAAAAAATATTTAGTCCAGCATCCTTTGCACTATGCTTTTGCACTTCACTATTATGTGTTGTCTTTCTGTCTATGAGAGTTGTTTTTGTTTATGGTGTGTTTATGTTTGTGTACATTGACAGCAATGTAAGACCCAACTCAAATTCCTTGTATGTGTAAACATGCTTGTCCATTAAAACTGATTCTGATACAGTCTTTGGGACGAATCTGTGACCCGCCAGATCACTGATTGAAAAACTTCATTCATACATAAAAAATGGAAATATAGGGCTATTGCTGTCATAAATGTATACATATCTGAACTAAAATAACTGGTCAGTTTCTTGAAAATAGGTTCCATCCTAGTAACTCAGAAGCAGAACAGGCCATATCTGCCTTGTTTAATGGACTTGGGCGGAGGGGCCATCAAAACTGTGAGTGGAGTACATTCCTCAGCAGGTAGCATCCTGAAATAGCAACCTTGATCCTAATGGTGCACAGCACAGCCCCTGGCTTCTGACAAATCCATCCTGAGAGCCCCCTGTCCCCGAGTAAGCAGTCCTCCTGAGGCACACACACACAAAGACAGACACAGACACACACATGCAGTGACAGACAGACCGAAAGACACACACACACACACACACACACACACACACACACACACATATCTCCATGCACCCGTCGGCTCTGATTAACCCATTTCCTAATTTTTTTCCCCTCAGTTTTTTAACTTGCTCTCCTCTCTGCAGACAGACACCAGGTTGCAGGTTGGCATCATGACTTCCCCGGGGGCGTCTCACTTTACAAAGTTTCACATTTCTGGTGGTCAATTTAGTTGAGAGGGAAAATAAAAGTCAAAAGTGAAATGAGAGCCCCTGGAGGTGCCTGCATGGAGGGAACGGTGAGAGAGACATCTTTCTGTTCAGCATGGAGAAGACTGACATTGTTGAAAGAGGGCAACGTACACACAGGTGATAAAATAAAGTACAGGCACACAGGTGACACTGTAGTCTGATATGTCACTCATGAGTCTGATATGTCATCAGATGAGTAGGAAGAAATAATCTGTTTAAAATTGGTCATATTTTGAGATTTATAATCTACCCAAAATGACACATAAGATCTTTTCAACATGCTGTCAACTCGGTAAAGTACTACAAAATGTTTATACATGTGCACAGGTTTTTTTTAATAGTTTATTTCACTCATACATGTTTTGCTCATATTACATTTTTCCCCCTTGTTTGTTATGTTTTGTTTGTTTTTTACCTCTTTCTTTGATTCAGAGATTTAGGATCTCTGTTAAGTTGTGTGAAATGCAACCAGTTCATGTGTGAGAGGCAATATAAGTCAAAGTTATCAGTGGCAAAAGAGCGTGTTTTTATATCCTTTTTTCCGCAAGGATACCTAAGGCCATCAAACAGCACTTTAATTCATCATTATTAATTCATTAATAAAACAAATCTTAGATGAACACTCAAGTTGGAATGCTGCTTCCTGAGCTACTGAAGACAAATACCTTTGAAAGAAATGTTGCCACTATACTGTTGGCTTCACATACCTGAAGGAGACTGCTTGGTCTAACTAAATGAACATTTACTTGGCCCCAGACAAACTGACACCATGTGAAAGAACCAGCACAATTCGCTGCATTGGTCCCCAATAAAGTTTATTTTTGATGGCAGCGTCTGCGTGCATTTAACTTGGTCTGCTTTGTTAACGCAAGCCTGGTAACGTTCTCAATGATAGATCGACACCAGCTGTCCATGACCCGACTTAAAACTTGAAAGCTGGAAGTTTCGACATTTTTTATGTTGTGTTACTGTTTATTTTGTATTTTATCTGCTGAACTTGCTGTTATGTTGCACAACTAATGTGGCTCCCACAGGCTGTGGCAATGTTGGACTAACGTAATAATATTTGTTTTTTTTTTAACTGTGTGAACGTATAGCCTTATTTGAAGCTAGCTAAACAAGGAAAGTAGTAAGTTGGATGGTGTTAACAGTTTTTTCCTGTTTTGTGAAACATTATACTGCAGCTCAGCTAGCGTTAGCATCGTTCGATTCTGTGATCCTCACCGGTGTGTGCGTGTGTGTGTGTTGATGCTGTATTAATTTACTTAGACATGACATGAAGGTAACGATATACAGTAGCTTAATACTAACGTGGCAATTATATAGTGGCTAAAAAACTGATGGTAAATATTAAATATAAGAATCATTGGAAGAAGCTCTCTGAGCCACAATGAAAATAAGTTTTACCAACAGATTCACTAAAATAAAAAATAAAAACCCTCTGACATAACCACACATTACAACCTGTTTTCCCTCTGTGCCCCTCTAACTTAAAAAAACACACCCATTCACATTACTTGAACTAATGTGCATTATTGGCCCGACTTCCATCACCCAGGGCAAAGTAATTGTGTTGCCATGGAAACAGAGGAGAGGGCCTAAAATCTGAGCTGCTGGAATCCATCCCATCTCATTAGAGAGGCTGCTGCTGCCTGTCACGTGGTACAAGATGAATGCTCAAGTCATAAATTAACCTGATCTTCTCTTTTCATAATCCAACACATCTTATGAGTGAGCCAACGACTGTGTGTTCGCAACTGACACAACAGGTTTTCCGTCACGGTGCACAAACCGCAGCCAACAAAGGATTACGGTGCCCTTTAGCCGAAATGTAGACTACAATGTGTAATTGCTTTTAAGTGTCATCAATTATTCAGAGCAAAACATTTCAGCACTGAGACCTGTGCTGGAAATGGAACTGGGACCAAAACAGGGATGGATGTGAAAGCAAAATTACATCAAAAAACACCAGAACTTCTCAAGGTCACTGAGGACAAACCGTCTGTCCCTAAGGTTGAAAATCACTACTAATATGAGAATTACTCGTTACTATGACATAGCTTAACTGGCACTAGCATCTTGAATAGTGAGCTGAACAGAAGCATAGCATTAGTATCTCATGGGAAAGCAGCACAGGGCTCCATTATGTGCCACTGCAAGGCTGGTCTGATTCGATCAATAAAATTAATTCCACTGCTCCCTTAAGTAAACATCGCAGGCTGAGTTTATGTTATTTATTCAGTATTGATAGTTACCTACGTGGCGGTGAGCAACATTTTTTATTAATATACTGTAAAGAACCACTGTAAAAAGAAAGAATGAAGGCGAGAACAGGTCATCTTTAACCAGTTGTAGTACATTAAATCAATACTATCGGGCAGGGATGGGGTGGAACTGAGCTTGTGGCCATGTGAGCAAAACAACACCAATACTGCTACTCTTCTTCAATCTTCCCATCTTTCTGTTCTTTTAATTTTAATTCTTTCCTTCCATTTCCCCTTGTTGTTCCCGTCACTCCTTTTCTCATCCTAGGCCTAAAGCAATTCCTCCATGCCTCCACGTTGCCCTCGTCCATCCTGCTCTTCTTCTGTCCCCGTTTGAGAATTGCTGACCTGCAGACTCCCTAATGCGACCAATCAATATCACACAGGACAGAAGACCGCCGGACATACTAATATGAAGACACACTTCCTGCAATGTATGCGGCCAGAACTCCCTTCAGCTAAGATCTCTCTCTCTTTCTCTCTCTCTCACACACTCTCACACACACGGCATGTACGTACACCCCCTATAAACCAAGAGTGATTGATTAATTTAATTTAATCATGTGAACTGTTCCATACAACCCTGCCTTCTCACTTACTGCTGCTGTGGATCTCATAGATCATTGCTTTATCTATCTATAGAACCAACATTGATCCTGCCTGCCCTTCCTGCCTGACATTACAGAATCATGGTGCCGCGGGATGGGCTAACATGAGGAGCAGGGAGCATGTCATTATGCAAAGGGACCCGTCTCTTTAAACTGCTAATGAATCACTACGATCAGAATCAAAGCAATATGGAAGCTGAAAACTATAGCCTATAAATTTGCTGCTGGTTAATGATGGATGCAATTATCGAGAGGTTTCATTGGTGGTCCCAGATAGCAGGTATGAACCCGAAGTCAGCAAAGTTGATCACAAGCTGGAAAAAGTACACAGAAACATAAAATGACAAATGAAAATTACACAGATGAATGTAAACCCTGGCTTTTACCTTGCTATTCCTATACTTTTATGCTAGGCTTTTTTAATTCATTACTTTTGCTATTATCATCATCATCATTTATTATAGTAATAGTAATATTAGTATTAATAGTAGTAATAGTAGTATTAAGTGGTGGAATAAATATTAATATATTTTATTCAAGTAAAAATATATCACAATGCAAAACTATTAACATTGTACATTAAGTATCACTATACAGCAGAATGGCTGCTGTTTTACATAAATATATTATATTACTACATAGTTTTTACTGATGCATTAATATTATAGCAGTGAAGCTACTTTCAACTGCTTTACTGCATGTACTGTTGGGTAGTTTTGTCTGTAACAATGCATCGTATCTTATGAACTGATTATACAGCATGTTTTGACTGTAAAATCTTAATAAACAAAGTAACTATTGCTGTCAGATACAAGTAGCGGAGAAGAAATATAAAGTACTATGAAATGGAAATACTCAAGTAAAGACCTTCATAAACTGCACGATACTTGAGTAACTTGTCCAAGTTACTTGGTCACTTTCAAATGATAGTAGTAGTAGAAATAGTGGTAGCAGCATCCGCAGTTGTAGCAGTAGTGGGTAAAATCTGATATGACATTTTGTTTTGCAGCAAAACCGTAACTGAAAGTAACAAGAAACTCAATTATACACAGTAATTAATCTCCCAATTTTTTGTCATAAAAAAGGTGGTAGCAAGGGAATTTCTCTATTTATTTGTTTGTATGTTTCTATTTCATTTTAATACTGCTTCACATACATAGGGAATGCATGCCCCTCCCAGTATAGTAACAGTATTTCTGTATATGTAGCATATTCTTATGATTTATCACGCTGAGAAAACAAAAAATGGCTCCATTATGTTATATTCTACATCCATATACGCAACCCCCTAATCCTATCACACACACACTCACACCGTGACACACATCATTCCCACTAACAGCTCTTTTTTCAGCCCTGGAAGTGACATGATTATTAAACCACTACTGAAAACATACATATATATCATAACAACATGACTGTCTTCTGTATCACTGTCATTCATACATGTATCAGTGCTTCCCCTAGAGGCAGGTAAAGACAAAGCAGAGTTGTGGTCTCAGTCAGATGTTGCCTGCTGACTTCATGTGTGTGTGTGTGTGTGTGTGTGTGTGTGTCAGCACAGAACAGTAAAAACATCCTGCAGTCGACTGCTTTAAAAGTTCAGCCTCACACACACACACACACAGACACAAGAATATACTCACTATCTAATAAGATAACATGGCTTAAATGGCATCGAATAGGCAAACATCTTCAACATCCATGCTATGAGTTACATTACAAGATTTTCTATATACTGCATATATGAAAGCCGTGTTATTCTCCAAAGTAGCTGGTGGACAAATTTACAAAGTCAGCAGCTTTTGGCTGACGTCTGATGTTAATTTCCCATACTGATGATGTATATGATAATCATAAAGCTTAATGCTACTGTGGATTTAATATATTGCTCAGAAATAACCACTGTGGATTTAATATTTTGCTCAGAAATAACCACTACATGTACGTAACCACAAAGGTTGCAGACAATTTTCAGTGGCCTGTTTCAACTCAGGTAAGATAAACGATTTGTAAGTGAATTGCAATTTTGTCCTGTTGTGCCTTGAGAACAAGAGATGAAGAGAATGAGTTATAAGGTGTCTACGGAGCCTCCTGTCTATCCAGGGAAAATATATTCATCTAATCGGAACATCCTGCACCCTGCCGTCAAACCATTCTCTCATCTCTCATATGGCCCATCCATGTCATAACCTCCACTCCTCCCTCACATTCATCACTCTGTTTTGTAATCTCTCTTTTCCACTCTCTGTCAGTCGGTGTTTGAGTATTTGCCATCCGGATCTGGCCTCTCTATATTCAGTGCCCACAGGCAATGTCTGCTGGATGATAACACCGCACTCAAAAAGTTTTTTAGCTAGGTGTGGAAATACTGCAGGTGCAGCACATGCTGCTCAGCTTTGAAATAACATCAAGTTGTTTTTCTGAAACAGACTGTCACAGAAGACCACATTTGGTATTTTGAAGGTTTCATGAACAGAAACAATTAAAAAGACACCTGCTGGTCAATTAAAAGGAAAAAAAAAGTCCACAGTCCTAGGTTGAGCCCTACTTTTGGTCCTGACTACCCCTATTTTTCTCTTTGTTTAATCAAACATAAAGTTTCTGTGCGTAATTTCATTCAAATGAATACAGAGCATCATCACTAATTCACTTTCAGTGGACATACCAGTAGAAACCTCAGTGCTTACAATAACAGTTCAATAGTATAGATTAGGCTTTTTATTCTGAATCCAAAAACTAGCAGGACATCCAGCTGAGAAAACAAAAAACATAAACACATAAAATTGAAAACACATAAAATTTTGGTAAAATTTTTTCCTAGATCTCCAGGTGTACATGCATACGCACACACACACACACACGTCTATACTTGAGTAGATGTGTTAGGAATAACATGTAACGTGTTGTATCGTACACACTTCAGACTTATGTTTATACAAGGTCTTTCTATTGTGCATACTCACATCAGTGTATCACTATGCCTGCACGTGTGAGATGACATGTGTAGATTATCAACATTCTGCAGTTGTGGTTACAGCATGATGTTAATACAGTCCTTAAACATGCTACATGGTATATTCAAGTTTGTGATTGTTGAGATCAGGGACAAAACAGGTTTTGATTTTCAACAAAAAAATCTTGATTATTTAAAAAAACTATGTATACATCTTTGTTAAATGAGGTTTTGGCTATATAACCATGTTTTGGAACAACCTCCCAGTTTTTACTTTTTGTCATAAATTACATGTTTGCAGGATCAGAACTAGATTTTTGTCAACACCATCAGAAACACAGAAATATCAAAAAAATTATTTTGAATGATCAATCATTTGCATAATGAGGCAGAAATGCATAGAGAAATGTAAAAAGAGGAGGCAGAAATATATAACCATTGTGGAAATAAATAGGGTAGAAAAGCAAAGGAAAAATAAAAATACAAAAATATTAAAATACACATAAATAAATAAATTTTAAAAAGAAGTAATTAATAAATAAAGTTGAAGATTATAACGGACAATAAATAATAAGTTAATTATTACAAAGGTGACTAAATAAAGAATCTAATTAAAAGAGATATATACATTTATGTCTCCTTGTATAATTGAATTACTGCCTACATTTATTTATTTATCTACTTTATATTTTGTGCATTTAATCGGATGCTTATTCATTTATTATTTATTTATTTCTCTATTTATTTCTGAATTTGTCAGGATCAGTCCTCCACAGGTATGGGGGTGCATCAGTGCCTACGGCATGGGTGAGCTGTATGTGTGTGAAGGTACTACTGACACAGAAGCATAAATTGGGATTTTAGAGAGACATCTGTTGCCATCAAGACGTTTCTTCAATTTTTTTCACCTTCTTTTTTGATACTCCATGTTCCGTCTCTTTCATTCTTCCACTAATAGCTTCTCACTAGCCATTATGGCCTGAAATGCATTTCGGAGTTGACAAAATACCATATTTCCCCTCAAAACACATGTGCTCATCACAGGAGCCATCTTGTTTATCATTAGTTGCTTGTGACCTCTATAATCTACTTAAATTAAGAATTTATAAGAGAAAATATGATACAAATCTTGCATTACATTAATTATGGTGCTGACACACTATGGTTGTGACATGCAAGGTGTCAACAAGTACGTATAAAATATATAGAATCTAAAAAACTTACCAGAGCTAGAGAGGTCGCATAGCATTAGAAAGAACAAGTGATAAAGGGGTCCTCAGAGTTTTAGCAGCCTTCAATTATTCCTGATTTTTTTTATTTAAAACAAATGTCAGACGGTGTTGACAAAAACCCAGGACACAAGTTAAGTCGTCTAAAAAGTACATTAAAATCTGTTTTAAATTGTAACTTTTGATACTTAAAAATATTATAGTATATATAAATATTTACTGAACTACTAACAAATAGTAAGTATAATGATTAATTTTGCCTTACCTTTAATTCTTTTTAAGCTATTGTAATGTAATGACACCTGCTTCCGGACAAGGACTTTTACAGGCTCTGGTCACATATTATATAATTTATAATTAAAAAAATATAAAACAATATGAAATAAATAATTGGGTGTGCTAAAATTGTCTTGTTAGTTTTCTGGTTAAATGTATGAATAATATTATGTAAATGTTTTACCCAAAAACTGTGTTTTATCTGGTGGACATGTTTTGTCCCAGATCTCAAGAATCACTGGTGAACTAATTATGCATCCAACTGTGTATGTACTAATGCCAAAACTCAATAAAGAAATAATTGCAAAAAAAAAAAAAAAAACAGAAGAAAAGAGGAATACATTCAGATAAAGATGCTAAAATTCACTCTCAAACTGCTTTGAAAATGACGGGTAACTTCAATGTACACTGTACAGCACTAATATGGGAAGTATACCAAACGCTTAAATGACCTGACTGAGCTGGGCCTGTAAATTCTGGCATTGATTCAGATTCAGTACTTTAGTTTCTGAATGCAGTAATACCTGAAGAGTTAAAAAAAGAAACTGGGCTCACCAGGAAAACAACAGCATTAGCTGCTTGCTAAAATGCTTTAAAAGACCTATGTTTACATTTCCTGACAAGCTACAAGTATTTTTGTTGTTTTATATTATAAACAACCCATACATAACATTTTACAACTACAATGAAGTTGTGTAACATTGTGACACCATTGCATTGGATATCTCAAAAGTGGGCGTGAATTGGTGAATATAGGGCAATACAAAGCTGTAGCGGGAGGGCTTTTGGCCTCCACACACACCTCCCTCAGCCTTGTTAGATTGGCAGGGGGACGAAATTGAAATGAATAAATTAGACTTCGACCACATCCTTTGGAAATATAAACAAAGTTTTTGCCAGCTGAAATCCAAACACACACCTCCCATTACATTGCTCTGCTTGCTAAAGGTCTTTTGATTGACTAACTGTATGTATCTGCCATTGAGTTCAAGATGAGTGACGGAAGCTATTTTTACATTTTACGGGAAGAGAAAAGGGATGTTGATATTTACAATGTAAAAATGATTTTTGACTGACATTTAGCATGTAATGAGAGTTAAATGAATAATTAATGAAGAACTTCAAAAATAGATCTTAAACAAAATGTAAACATTTAGGCTGTAGTATTTACTTTTAATGGTCCTGGGTCTTCCATAAGGTGATAAATCCTATGTAACCAGGATTATGACATCCTTTCAAACCCCATAGGATAAATTCAGAAAATTCATGGTGGTCAAACAAAAAATAAGGCCTTTTCTCATTAACTAACCCTAACACTCACTCACCTTTTTCTGTATTTGCATCGTCTTATTTGGACAGACTCCGTGGTAAATTAAGGCCACAGTGCAGCAATATACCTACTGGGAATAAAACCAGATCAGACACAGAGCTGTGCCACATAGATCTCACTAAAACAGTGTGTACTTTCAGCTCAAGGACTCTATCAGGTCACACTTCCCACTTCACAGTAACACACATGCATACTCTCTCACACACACACATACATCTACCTATTGATAGTGTTGTAAGGAATCAATCCTTTGCTCCACAACACAGTGGCAGCTACTTTGCATTAGAAGACAAATAGAGGAGCCATCGGTCTGTATTGAATAAATAATAGCTAAAATCCCAGGTGAGTTCACCCAGTTTAACCACAGGCTACTCAGATTCACGCACTCGCCTTGTTGTTTTTTTAATCACACAAAAATAGCTGCAAGTGAAAGAAAGAAAGCACTGCATTATGAAGTAGATCATTTCTTCCATCTATTATTCATGCTTCAGACTTACACTCGTGGACATCTTGTGATAGTCCACAGCAGAGCAAGAGAACAGAAGCTAATGTATTTGTGTAACATGCTCCGAGCATCTGATTCTGTTGCATGGGAGTGAGAGCTCAGTAAGATGAAATGGCTACTGAGGGTTTTTTTTAGTCTGTATCTTCAATATTCTTGATGGAAAAGAGGAGGCGTAATTTAGAATAAATGTCTGAGAGTGCAAACTTTAACCTCAGCTGAAAATTGTATAGGATAAAACTAGGGCTGGGCACGTTAACGCATTATTACTGTGTTAACGCATTAATTAATTAACGCCGACAATTATTTTATCTCATGTTAACACAGTTTTAATTATTATTATTTTGAAAGTCTGTTGCTCGCTGGCACTGAATACACATACAGTCAAACCATGGGTCAGGAGGGGTGGGATGTTGATCAGCCTGCAAATCACCCACCCAAGCAAGCAGCTGATGTGGGAGAAGTAGATAAACAAAAGCAAGACAAGTGAACACTTAAATGCCACAGCGAAGTGGATAGCTACACACTGCATGCTGTTTAGTATTGGGAAAGATGTCGGTCTTAGGAACGTTCTTAAAATCGCTTGGCCCCGCAGGGTTGCTCTTTGGTCCTCCAGGTGAACAGGAGACAGCGCTCTGTGAGTAAAGGGCAGGCGCTCTATGGATAGTAACCATGGTAACGGCTTCTGTGCGCTAAACAGCTGTAGCCTATTTAACTTAAATAAAAATTATAGGATACGTAACTTTACCTGATAGGCCTTCATCTAGTTTTGCGGCTCTGCCATGCGAATTCCCTCCTGTTGATGACCTATTTAGTAAAACAGTAATAGATTCTGGAAACTCAAAAACAGCAAGGATCAGTCTCTATTCCAATGATTTGTGCAGCGTGTCGTGTAGGCTAAAAAAAGACAATTCAGCTTCGGCAGCGGACGGGCGTGTGCGTGAGACAACCACTTTACCTTCACTCTAACAGGGACACTTGCTACTGAACATATACTGTTTATGCTGCTCCCTGATAAAAGAAACATGTTTCTGCTGACACCTGTTCAGAAACAAACAAACAAGAAAACAGATTAATATATGTTAACCTGCTGCTCAGAAGGTGCCTATTATGATGTTGTGATCGTGGCTCTGGACTGGATGGTAACTTGTTTTAACAAGCTAGATAAAAAGTAATGCCCTGGCAGTGGCAAATAGCTTTAGTATTATATTTGTTTTGATTACATTAATGTTTAAGTTGATATTAACAAGAAATATTTTATTGCTACAAGGGAATACTGCTGGTAAAAAGCACCATATCTGTTTAAAGTGTTTGCAAACCACATGTTATTGCACCTTTGTGTATATAGCAGTACATTTAAATTAAAAGTGTGTAATACACTACTTTAGAATTCATCATTCAATATTGCGCATAACAATGCAATTAATCACGATTAACTGCAGAAAATCATGCAATTAATCACGATTAAAAATTTTAATCGTTGCCCAGCACTAGATAAAACATGTTGTACATGCTTTGAGATTCACCGACAGCAGTACTGTTGTTATATTATGATGTAGACAGGGAGAGAGAGAGAGAGAGAGAGAGAGAGAGAGAGAATTAAAAGATTGTAAGAATGAGGGTTTACTTCAGAAGAGATTCACAGGTTCTCTTGAGGCTATGTTTGAAGATTTTTAAAGATGAAACTGTGAAGCATTACTATGACTCTGACTATTTCTCCGACTCAAGCATGTCTACACTGATTCCCAAAATGCTTTCTACAGTATTCACATCTGTGTGGGATTCGTTTGCTGACAGATTAAAAAAAGTAAGGCTTCCTCCAGAGGAGACCACAAATACAGAGAGCTTGTACAAGTCAAATGAGAAAAATCACGTAATTGTTTTTAACTAATGGCTAAACAGTTGATTCGATTTATGTTGAAAATGCAAATAAAAAGACTGCTACGACAGTGTGTTACATACTCAACAGTGTCATGAGAAGTTGTAGGAGGTGAAAGTTTAGCTGTTTATTTCTCCGGCTATAATGATAACCGTTGGAAAAACACACCTCATCATTTACAGAAAAAAGTGAATGAGAATATATATTTTGAGGGTCTTTAATACTATGGCGTATAGACCACAACTACTGGCCTAATAAATAAAAACAACTAATATCACAATAGTGGCAATAAAAAAAGATCAAATCGTTCACCCCTATTTTTTACCCCAGTAACAGGGCTACTATAGTTGGACAACGCTTCTCCCACTCAGTCCAAAGTGCACCGCGACTGCATCTCGTTTTTGTTTATGACAGAACAGCAAAGTCACATCTAAATTTCATTCACCATATGCTGCTACAGCTCCAGCACAGCCAACCTCTGCTCTTACTTCAGTCATGTCTGCAAAGGTGGGAAAAGAAAACAACAACTCTGATTTAGGCCAGACGGATCACTGCCAAGTATTATGCAGCAGAGCACTGAAGGTTGCTTTAAAAAGATATTTTCGCCTCTGTCTCAAAATTAGAATCTGACAGGAAACTGCATGCCAGCAGTCAATCAAACTGACAAACTCGGTCAAAGAAACAAGTATTTTCGTGTATGTGTGTGTGTGTGTGT
>NC_060169.1:16573245-16670836 GCF_021292245.1 Micropterus dolomieu
CCAACTATAAAAACCGTTTGACATCTGTGCTGGCCAATAATGGCTTTTCTACAAAATATTAACATGCTGTTTGTCCAGGGGGTCAAATACTTGTTTTTCCTCATCAGATG
This sequence comes from Micropterus dolomieu, assembly GCF_021292245.1. NCBI lineage: Eukaryota > Metazoa > Chordata > Actinopteri > Centrarchiformes > Centrarchidae > Micropterus > Micropterus dolomieu. The sequence continues at coordinate 16,573,356 of NC_060169.1, forward strand.
GTTATCAATTTTTATAAATTCATATGATGTGATTTTCTGGAATTTTCTTTGGGATTCTGTCTTTCACTGTTAGAATGTACATATGATTAAAATTATAGATTGTTGCATTCTTTGTAAGTGGGCAAACCTGCAAAATCAGCAAGGGGTCAAATACTTATTTCCCCCACTGTATATAGCAGTACATTTAAATTAAAAGTGTGTAATACACTACTTTAGAATTCATCATTCAATATTGCGCATAACAATGCAATTAATCACGATTAACTGCAGAAAATCATGCAATTAATCACGATTAAAAATTTTAATCGTTGCCCAGCACTAGATAAAACATGTTGTACATGCTTTGAGATTCACCGACAGCAGTACTGTTGTTATATTATGATGTAGACAGGGAGAGAGAGAGAGAGAGAGAGAGAGAGAGAGAGAGAGAGAGAGAATTAAAAGATTGTAAGAATGAGGGTTTACTTCAGAAGAGATTCACAGGTTCTCTTGAGGCTATGTTTGAAGATTTTTAAAGATGAAACTGTGAAGCATTACTATGACTCTGACTATTTCTCCGACTCAAGCATGTCTACACTGATTCCCAAAATGCTTTCTACAGTATTCACATCTGTGTGGGATTCGTTTGCTGACAGATTAAAAAAAGTAAGGCTTCCTCCAGAGGAGACCACAAATACAGAGAGCTTGTACAAGTCAAATGAGAAAAATCACGTAATTGTTTTTAACTAATGGCTAAACAGTTGATTCGATTTATGTTGAAAATGCAAATAAAAAGACTGCTACGACAGTGTGTTACATACTCAACAGTGTCATGAGAAGTTGTAGGAGGTGAAAGTTTAGCTGTTTATTTCTCCGGCTATAATGATAACCGTTGGAAAAACACACCTCATCATTTACAGAAAAAAGTGAATGAGAATATATATTTTGAGGGTCTTTAATACTATGGCGTATAGACCACAACTACTGGCCTAATAAATAAAAACAACTAATATCACAATAGTGGCAATAAAAAAAGATCAAATCGTTCACCCCTATTTTTTACCCCAGTAACAGGGCTACTATAGTTGGACAACGCTTCTCCCACTCAGTCCAAAGTGCACCGCGACTGCATCTCGTTTTTGTTTATGACAGAACAGCAAAGTCACATCTAAATTTCATTCACCATATGCTGCTACAGCTCCAGCACAGCCAACCTCTGCTCTTACTTCAGTCATGTCTGCAAAGGTGGGAAAAGAAAACAACAACTCTGATTTAGGCCAGACGGATCACTGCCAAGTATTATGCAGCAGAGCACTGAAGGTTGCTTTAAAAAGATATTTTCGCCTCTGTCTCAAAATTAGAATCTGACAGGAAACTGCATGCCAGCAGTCAATCAAACTGACAAACTCGGTCAAAGAAACAAGTATTTTCGTGTATGTGTGTGTGTGTGTGTATGTGTGTGTGTGTGTGTGTGTGTGTGTGTGTGTGTGTGTGTTTATGTGTGTGTGTGTGTGTGTTGCATCATTCAGGTTGGCGAAGCTGTGCTGTGTCATCTCTGAGCACGTCCCCAAGTGTCACCCCCACCCTGTGACTTCTTCTGCCCACCTTCAACCCTCCTTCACATCAGCAATGAATTCACTTGTGTGAGCCATTCACGACAGGCCGGCTGCTGTAGAGGGGAAGAATCATCACCCCTTACACAGACTCAACAGGCAGCTATACACCCTATGAGCATGCACACACACACACAGTGCAGATTGTCAATATGGAGAGGAAGGATGGAGGCAGATGAGGAAACATCACACTGTGAACATTTATTAAAGGAGACATCTACAGAGGGTCAAGACATAAAGAAAGTCGTAGGAGGCAGATATTCAGGAGCGCTGTGCAGGAGAGAGATTTAGCTGTATCTGTGTGTTCACTGTGGTCCCACAAAAAAACAGCCTTACCAAGCATGCATTAGTAGCAAGTTGGCATGCTTTTACATCATAAACCGTTGGTTGCTTTCCCAAAAGCCACAACACTCATAAACACACACACACACACACACACACACACACTCACACACACACACACACACACAAACACATACACACACACACTCAAACACGCAGGTACGCACACAAGCACACATGAGTTGACCGGTGGAGAGAGTGGGCCAAACGCAGTTCTCAGCTCAATGGACAATCCCACAGTTAGTAAGGGTTTTTAGGTCCAAGCAGCTTACCCAATCATTTATCAGATTAATACTTTTCATGAGAATAAACCAGTCATAGAGAGAGGCATACGGAACGTGTTAAACTGTCCTTATCTGAAAATCAAAGAAATATTGCATGTGTGTGTGTGTGCGTGCGAGCGTGCATGTGTATGTGTGTGTGAGTGTGTGCTAGTGTGGGTATTAGTTAGTGCTGTAGCTTGTGTAAATGTTAAATCTGAATGAAACCATTAGCAAAAAATAATGTGTTTGGACATCTCTGATATTATACTCCCTTGAAATCACAGTAATTGTAATTTAGTAAATGTAATCACAGCTTAGATTTAATGCAGGACTATAAAATATTATTGCTAAAATATCATCAACTACCTCAGTGCTGTACACAGCAGTGGTTAAATTCCTCATTGTTATTATTTTAAACGCGTGGGTCCAAAAATCATCTCTATGTTTCTATCTTGAGAAGGCACATAAATTAGAAAAGTTTTTGATAATTAAATAATAGTAATTTATTAAGCACAAATGCCAAATATTTGCTGGTTCCAGCTTCTCAGATTTTGAGGATGTGATGCTTTTCTTTGTCATACATGATAGTAAACTGAACCTCTCATAGTTTTGGACTGTTGATTGACTAAAACAAGACGTTTAAAGAAATCACCTTGGAGTGTGGGAAATGTTTATCTTCATTATGTTTGGACATTTAATAGGTATTTAATAGGCTGGGCACGTTAACTTCTTATTATCACGTTAACGCATTAATTAACGCCGGCAATTTTTTAATCGCACGTTAATGCATTTTTTTGTTTTATTATTATTTTGAAAGTCTGTTGCTCACTGGCTCTGAATACACATAGGCCTACTGTCAAACCATGGGTCACAGGAGAGGTGGGATGTTGATCAGCCTGCAAATAACCCTCCCAAACAAGCAGTGGAGAGAGGCTTCGGCAGGTTCTCTCAGGTGAACAGAAAAGGAGACAGTGCTCCGCGAGTGAACAGGAAGCGCTCTATGGAAAGTAACCACGGCAACAGCTTCTGTGCACTACACAGCCATAACCTTTTTAACTTAAAATAAAATTATACATAGGCTAACTTTACCTGATAGGCCTGCATTTAGTTTTGCGGGGATGCTCTGCCATGTGAATTCCCTCCTGTTGATGTCCTGATAACTATTTAGAATCTGGAAACTCACAAACAGTGAGGATCAGTCTCTCTTCCAATGATGCTGCGCATCGTGTACAAAAAGTTCAAGACAATTCAACTTCGGCAGCAGGCGGGCGTGTGCGTGAGGCGAGCACAACCGCAACAGTTTAACGGGAACGCACCCAGTACACCTTGTGTTCGACCCCCTCACCTCACTGTAACAGGGAAACTTGCTACTGAACATAGACTGTTTCTGCTGCTCCCTGATAAAAGAAAAATGTTTCTGCTAATACTAGCTCAGAAAAAATCCCAAGAAAACTGAACTCTGATGGTAACTTGTTTTAACAAGCTAGATAAAAGGTAATTCCCTGGCAGTGGCAAATAGCTTTGTTTTAATATTTGATTTGATTACAATAATGTTTAAGTTGATATTAACAAGAAATATTTTATTGCTATTGTGTAAAGGGAATACTGCTGGTAAAAAGCACCTTATTTGTTTAAAGTGTTTGCAAACCACATTTTATTGCACTTTTGTGTATATAGCAGTACATTTAAATCAAAAGCATGCAATACACTAATTTAGAATTCATTATTCAATTTTGCAAGATTAATCGCAAGAAAATCATGCCATTAATCGCGATTAAAAATTTTAATCGTTGCCCAGCACTAAAATGATCAATAAGATAGTCAGCACATTAATCTATAATGAAAATAACTGTTGCTTAAGTATCTTGCCCTCAGTTCCTCTCTTGTGTGTGTATGTTAAGTTGGTGTGATCAAATTGTGAGTGAGCCTTACACTGGAGTCGAGTAGATCGATGCTGTCCAGGCTCTTGCTGCGGTGAATGCGGCCTTTGATGCGACGTAGAGAAGGTTTACCTTGGCTCATGGGCAACGAGAGGGTGGAGGTGGCAGGCATTGCCATAGCACCAGCGCCACCTGTAGCACCTGTAAGCCCATCTGAACAACCGGGGTCACCTGGGGGGGATGTATCCCCATCTTGCGGGGTCACCCTGGAACAGCAAAGGAAAGAGAGACAAAGACGAAATTAAAAATGATGCAGGCAGAATAATACTGTACATGATTTACAGTTTAAGCGCAAGGATGGATCGTCATGGGCTGTCCGTGAGCCAACTTGACAACAAACTTGTTTTGCCTTGATTTATGTTATTTTGTGGGTTAGCTAACTTGGTGTTAGTATATTCCGCAGCTAATGTGGCTAGCACGCTCGACGATGTTCGACTAATGTTGTAATATTGAGGGACAGTCAAGAGAAACTGTGTGAACGTTAAGCCTCATCTGTAGCCAACAAAATAACAAGCGTAGTAGGATGGATGCCTGGCTGTAACTGTTTTTTTTCATGTAGCTTTTTGTGGAACTTTTACTACAACTCAATTGTTAGTTGTTATACGAAAGCCTATTCTGTCCTGCACCGGTGTGTGTGTGTGTTGCTGTTGTTTGTAAATGTATTTGATAGACATGCCCTGAAGGTAACAACATCACTACATGTGATAAAGAAATGGTCAAACTGCAGGAATTAATTTGCTTGGCAACGTTGTTAAACTTTGACTAGTGCCCAGCTTGCTCAGACCATAAAGCTGCAGTTAGTGGCAACGCTGGGCAGTGAGGTGAGATCCACAGATTAACTTACAAGGCATTGTTGCACCAAAGTACTTCATTTATCATAAATAAAGCAATTTACAAAATCATAAATGAAGTAATTTAAAAAAACAAAACAAAAATGGTGATATTACCACACATGGGGCCGCTGAGCCACAATAAATTACTTTACTGCAACAGCCAGCCCTATGTACAAGTTCCAAACGGCAGACAGACATAGTTACCAACTAGCCGGTGGACAGAGTAGAGTAATTAGCAGCTGAAGAGCCAGATATATCTCTGAGGAGCTGGTAGAGACCAAAACTGAGTTAAAAGGCCACATGGTCAGAAACTGACTTCAGAAGAATGCTACTGTTGCTCTGTATCTGCTGGATGTGTTCATAGGTAGGTTTGCAACTATGTTTGCCATAAATAATTAATAAGGTGATATGTCTCCACTGGGGCTGCAACTAATAATTACTTTCATTGTCGATTAATCTGTCATTTTCTCGATTCATCAATTAGTTCTTTGGTCTATATAATGTCAGAAAATGGTGAATAATTTCTATCAGTGTTTCCCAAAACTCAAGATGACGTCTTCAAATGTCTTGTTTGGTCCACAACCCAAGGACATTCAGTTTACTGCCACAGAGCAGTAAAGAAATCAGAAAATATTTACATTCAAGAAGCTTGTAGAGAATTAATAGTTGCAGATCTAGTTTCCGTTAAGATTTTTAAAAAAAAGTGAATGCAGATTTAAGTTCAGGCAAATGTATGTCACCTGAATGCACCTGTTGCATTTCATTTTAAGCTTTATTCTGTGTGGTGAGAAACCAAATGCAGAGTTTACACCATTCACAGTTTCAGTTTCACAGTAATGACAGCTTTAATTGAGAGTGCAAATATATCTGAGACTTCTGGTATGTCTTAAACTCTCGAATGTTTCTGATGTTGTATGGCTTGTGGGCTCAACAAGTTAAATTAAATACCACATGATTCCCAATGATCACGTTTTCTCTGAAGAGCAATCAGCACTGCACGCACTGCTAGAAGGCACTGCTCCATATCTGAGGGAAAACATAAAGATGCCTGAGTGACATAACTTCCCTCTTGCTTACTTGATTACTTTTTAAAGGACATCTTCTCTTGTTGGCTGTAGTGGATTTCAAGCAAGTGTGAATAATTTGGCTGAATGTCAGCGGGTAGCCTGCAGATGGAGACTAGGTATGGAGCATCCATTCGTGTTCTATTATTAAGCCACAATGAAGCTGCTTTACTGCTAGCATGCATGGCTGCAGGGGGAGGGGATTTCCAATGTAACTTCAGGTGAATTGCCAGGGGAAATTTCCACTCACTTTAACTCTGACAATATCCAACCTCACGCCTTAAAGAGCTAAAAGCTCTTCTACGACTGACTCAGTGTAACCAGCTACAGCTGAAGTGATGGCGCTTGGCAGAATAGCATGAATCCTTTGAAAGAGAAGACGACTATTTTTGTACTTTTGAGGAATATCATGATGACAAGTCCATCGGTCAGTTCAAAAGCTTGTACAAAAGCATTAGACGGTGTTGGAGTTGATGACACAAGACAATCTTCAGGAAAAAAAGATAAACCTACTGACAACCTGTCAGTCTCTCTGGGCATGGAGCACACATTTACAGGTCTTGATCTGGTGAAAGATAGTTTATCTTTTCATTTCATGAAACTACTTTTTAGAGCGCAATTATAGGCGAATCAATATGCACATCATTTTAACACATCACTGAATGTAACACATATACAAGGCAAAATTCTGATCTATTGACATTAGGCATTTTTATTTGATTTGCTTCAAGGGCGATTTTTTCCCTCTGTTTTCACAACAAGCAACAGCAACACGGCAACTTAACGAGTGCAGATCACCTCAGCAGGTAAAGTCAATAAAACCACACTCTGCCAAGTTAGCAGTGAAATGACAACAAATGTGTCCACTCTAACACTTGCCATTATGGCATGACTGACAACAGAGTGGCTTCTACCCAAATGCAGAACTCATATTTCCAAAACCTAAATCATCATCATTTGTTCATTTTGGTGACATTTTAATTGTGACGCACTGAAAAAGGAAAAGTCCGAGGATCATCAAAGTCATTGGTATTCATCGACTGGGGATCATGGATGTCTCTAGTTGCTGAAATATTTCAGTCACAACCAAAGTGATGGGATGACAGACCAACAATGCAAGTTTTTGTTTTCTGGACACCATACTTCTGAAAATATACATAAATTGAGAAATAAATAATGTACAGCACATTTATCCAAACCGCCTTACAATTGCTATATATGACAGAGATCGCATGCCTCTGGAACAACTAGGCGTTAAGCGTCTTGCACAGGGACACATTGGTGCATGGGTCACAGTAGGGAGTTGAACCTGGGTCTCTCACACCAAAGGCAGGCATCTTATCCATTGCGCCACCACCACCCCATGTGGACAAAAAATCTTTACCATCTTGTAAGTACAAATACAGGTACAGACCCTCAGCTACAGAGAGTCCTAAAATGTAATTAGTGCCTTTCAATCCCTGTCCTCTGTTGTGACCTGTGTACAAAGCCCACTCATGTGCATATTTACCAACAGCCGGAACACAAACACAGAGGAGGCGCCCGGGCCCTGTCACTGTAATCCCAGTGTTGCTTTTACAAGGGGATTCCATTCATATATCCAGCAGCGGCTTATGAAGCTCTGTGGGTTTCTAAGAATGAGGAGTGCTGACATGGATTGTATCTGTGTGAGTTAAGGAGGGCAGTTTACAACCTGTGCTGTCGCCTCCTCACTGCTAATCCTATACTAATACATACACAGAGAAACAAAGATACATGGAGTATTTGGCTCAAGGATTTTATGCACACTTCCACAATCAGGTGACATTTTTTTAAGCAATGTGGATCACTACATCAAGATCAAAACAAGGAGTTGACTGATTAAAACAAACCTTAAAAGAAAAAAGTGAATGTAAATGAAAAAGTCTATTTACCTTTGGAAGATGCCTATAGTTCTATTTTCATGTCATTTAAAGAAAAGACTTGCTCAGATGGTAATTTTTCTTTTTTCTGCGCTTTTGTCCTCTTTTATTTTACCTAATACAACACAGACTTGCAAAATAACTTGAGCCATGTATGAAAATAGAAAGACAGAAACATTTTGTTGACTGAAAGTATGGTTAATATTTTAATATTAAAAGTACACAGAACACCAGAAGGAGCAGTGGAGAAGTATGACTGCTCACTTGCTGCTGGCCTATGAATGATTTATCTTATGTGATGCTGCAGGATTTTAGTAAGATATATTGAGCCACGCAAGCCAGTGGATTAGACACAGTATGGCTGTCTGTGCAGACATAAGTTAGTTTCACTTTTCACTGCCTCTAGGGAAATATGGAGAAGCTCACAAACATGCTAGAGTGCACTCACAGTGCACACCCAAAGTGACCCCTTCAGCGCAAGCAACAGACAATGTCGACATCTTACAGCACAAAAATAAAGGAATAACAAGACACATCAGGCAGTGACTGCAGTGAGAAGTGAAGTTTATGAATATTCCATGAGACTTCAGCCCAAAATAGAGTATCTCCCTCCTGCCCTGGATTTAAGAGGCTACTGGCAAAGCTTTACATATTACCTCATCGCAGAATCCCAGCAATTTGTAAATGTTATTGCCTAACTGTAAAAAAACAAACAAAAAAACCCCCACCTTTAGTTGATTCATCAATTGATTTATGTAAGGCAGAACAGTACTGTATGTTCTTCAATTATAATTTGGTTAGATGTAAAGACATGATTAAATTACAATCGATAAAATGAATACATTTATCAAAAAATAATTAATTCATTAATTTAAAAAGGTTGCATCATTCCAGACTAACATCACACTATAAGAGGATTATATAAGTTCATCTTTGACCTTGGAAACAACAGTTGATAAAACAGTCTAACACAGAGTCAATTTCTTAGCTGTTCTCATGTCACATGAATTTCATCAGCAGTTGGAGTTTGCCCAATTGTCACTGAAGTGTAGATTTTTAAATTTCCACTTTTTGTCTGTGGACATAAAAGCTGAGGTTCAAAAGATGATGTGATATGATCAAAAATGTGATATGATCAAAACCTCCACAACAGCTACTTAATGGACCCTGTAGTCAAACTGTCTCAAGCTCCGCTTTTGAGCCAATATGGACAAGAAGTCCATGAAGTATAAATAATATGAACCTCTACTATTCCATGACAACTGAGCTCCATCTGCTGATGAAGATCGTGTGATATGATTTAAAGCTCTAGAGCAAGCCATTAAACTGATATTGGCTGTGTTTGAAGTGGGTAAAAATGCTGTCTTAGAAGATGTCTTACAGAAGAGTGAGGCATCAATCATCCTGTCTCATACGATGCCTTCAAACAGTCAGTTTTGAAGGCATCGTTAATGATGACTCGATGATCTGTGTGCCTGCGGTAACTCACAAAAAATTGACAAGATGGCAGACAAACAAGCCGAATTCGTCTACAAATGTAAGTTTTTAGTACTTTTTAGCCTGTGACTGTAACCTACCAAGTTTGTTTGGTATGATTTCTGAGGCATCTGTTCATCCATTTGCCTTTTCAATACCTAGCTGACACTAAGGCTAGTGACTGACAGCCAGAAGAGAAACAAGACGCCGTGCTGACATCACACGTTGCCGTGAGTGCTGCCCTGAAACCAATGTTCTTAGAAGATGCCTTCACTAGAAAGTTAGGCTTCTGAGGCACCTGTCTCATACAGAACACTGACGCTAGCTGCCTGAAAGCATCTTAAGAACACAAAGAATATATGATGATGATCAGAGATTTAAAAAATATTATATCAAATATATTATATAATATTTACTTTATTTATTTCATTTGTATTACTATATGTATGATTAAAATTTATATTCAATGGTTATAAGTGTACTTTTCAGAAAGTCTTATGGCCGACACGCAGCCATGTCTGCCAGATCAGCTCCGGGAGTCTGGATTAATTAGCTGACGTTATCCACTCAAGACAGTATTTTGCTATGTTAGCTGTCAAGCAATACGTCCACTTAATCTAACATTAGCCATGAAACCACAATATCACAACATATTTCATATGCTTTGTAATAAAGCTCTGACTTTGGACTTTGTGTTATGGTGGGTGCCGGCCATTTGTTGAGGTTAGCAGACTCCATTTCTGAGCTAACATTAGCTAATGTTGCACTGTTGGCACTGAGGTGGAGAAGGCATTGAAGTGTGTGCATCAACCCACATCCTTTACAAAGAAATCAGTCAATAGGCAACCGAGAAAGCCGGGGAATGCATTTTTATATTTAAACCAGTAAAATACTTTGTTTGTAGACAGTTGAACTATTCTCTTCAACGGGTGATAACAGGGGATGGGCTAAGGGTTGGGGGGCTACCACTCTGAGGTAGTGTGTTATGACATATCTTAAGATGGAGCGCACATTGCAGAACAATTGGTTCCATTCTGTGAGGACTACAGAAATAGTGATCCCACCACAGATTTCCTGTCCTCCTCTGCCCAGGTGGTTTTAACTAGACAAGAATGCCTTACTACGATTTCCCTTCAACTGCTTTTATATCATGTATATGAATAACAATGGACAATGCTCTGACCAAAATTTTAAACAGAGTTCTGATGGATGCCCTTTGATCCTGTGATTTGCCTTTGTTCATATCTTCCAGTTCATCAGGCGACAGTGGTACATCCAAAATAGCTCCGCTGATTCTTCCTCTTTCCTTTTATATCCTCAGACCTTTTCAAAGAAGCTTGTTAGTCATTGGTTTTACTTACACCACCTTTACTTTTACCATATAAACTCACTCACCAACCAGGGCAGGTGGGAAAAACAAAAGTTGGAGAAAAAAGACCAAAAAAAGCTGAAACTCAAGGAGACAGGTGAACAAAGCATGAAGGAGCACAGGGCCGAAAGACAAAAGGACTAAGACCGTAACGCAAAGGGACAAAGGACAGAGGGACATTGTCAGCTTATGGCTCAGAGGTCGTCCTCACTGCTTCGTAATGCCCGACTGTTCAGCTGGAAGTGATGGCAGCCGATGAACATGCATCATTCTGCTCTGCTCACGGCCCCCCTCCTACTTCAGGGGACAAGGGGTGACAAGAGGTGCATGACACATATATGTTGGCTGGCTAAAAACATCCTTGACAACATCCAAGGAGAAAGAAAAGAAAACAAGGAAACATAACAAAGCTTATTATTTAGTAGTTGTAGTCTGTAAGCCCTTTGAAAGCCACCTGTGCAGACAGAAAATCTGTGGTGAGATCAAGACTCTGATTAGGCCAGACGGGCCAGACAGATGGACAGACCAGATTAGGCATATAGACATGTATCAAACCAGGCGGGACACGACGCTCATGTCCGAGTGCTGTCTGACCCCTGTGGAGAGGAGGGTGACAGGCAGATCAAATGCTGGTTTCAAAAAGCAAGGCTGCTCCCATGTGCATAACACACATCAATAAATACAAACACAAACTCAGCTTTAAGGCACATGAAAACTCAATGTGTGAGCAGAGATTTGCTGTGTGGGACAAGCTGGGCTAAAGCAAACGTAGCCTGAGATGCTGCCCTATCTATTGCATACATCATCCCACCAACCATAAGTATGTTTTATACATTTTGCTTTGCTTTTGCAACCTTTGATTTTTACAGATAACTGCCCGCTACAAGAAGGGGAAAGTCCTGAAAGAAGCTTAAACAAACACAGGAAGAGGTGTCAGTAGTACTAATAGCTGTTAGTGTGGCTCCATCTATTTCTTGAAAATGGACACTTAAGCTATACTGTGGAGACTAAGCATATAGCTTTGACCTGGGCGTCAATGCAAATAAGATGTGATAACAAAACTGGATTATAGAGGTCAAACACTAGTGTACCCACTTGGCTTCACAGCTTCCTCTAATCAGAAGTGGGAGCCCTCTGAGGTCATTATGGTCATTGTAAAACATTCTCCAATGGAAATACAGACCAGTTTATCATTACAAAAAAACAAGAGTAAAAGCAGCAGCCATGTTTGTGAAATTCAGAGTGGGATGGTAAAAAGACAATACTGATGATGTTGCATAATTAGGCTATAAGGTATTTCAGGTCAATACAAATTATAAGAATACTAAGAATACTAAAGGGTTATGCTTGATTTTCACTGAGCTACTATAGTTAATTCATAACAGTGGTCCGCTTAATTTTGTTATGTCGTTACTCTCATCCTATAATGTGGCTGCAAACAGAAAAACAAAAAAACGTGGTCACAGGAAACTCTCCCTTGCTGGTACACCAGAGTACTTGAGGAAACAAGCTGCAACATTTTCAATCCAAGAAACTACCAAATCTTGTTCAAAACATCCATGTTTCCTCATTATTGTTTGGGTTTGACTTTCCAACGACATAGCAATGCTTGTGGCAACTAACTCACCAATCTAATGGAAGATAAAAATCTATCTAAAGTCATTAAACACTAAATAATGATCAGCAATAATATGTGATTTGTAGTTAATGTGATGCTTAAAGACCATGATAAAAAAGGATCATCACTAAGGGTGCTTTAGACACATAGCAGCCTATTTCACTGACAACCTCTTTCTGATTTCCAGACACTCTACTTCACTACAGTATAATGTTAAATCATATTAAGAAAAATGAAATGCCTCCTGTAACATTAGAAAATCTCAATGCTGACAGACAGATATAAAACTGCCAGGCACAGGGAAATAAAAGAATAAATTGGGATCTCTGTCAGATAAAAGTGGATCCCCCTCTGCTGTGTCCTTCTCTATCTGAGGGACGGCAGTGATGGATTCCATCTTGTCAGCACCCTGTGAGCCATCGTGACAGTCGAGAGTCACCAGAGGCCGAGAACGTGTGACTCACAGATTCTAAAAGTCATTGCTGCTCCGCATCTGACTCTGACTAGAGACGATGAGTCTCTGATAGGCCTCTGTTACCATCACTGACGCCAACAGGCTCTTTGAGCAGCCATTACCAGACCCTTAGTTAGGCTCCCCATTACCAGAATCCAGACCTGCTCTCTGTAAGAACTGCAGCCAGACTCAAGGAGGATGCAGCTGAAGAGTCAAAGTTGTATTATCACTAGTATAGCACTTCACTACGATTTAGAAAGAACAAGAACATCTTGAACAGTACATTTGCCTCAAGACGTTACAGGAAGCTACAGATTAAAAATACACATTTTAATTTGGTACGCACTGTATTAAACAAACATGACTTAATATTATTTCAAAGAATTCATTACTGGTGCAAATACAAAACTTCAGTTTTGGCAGCAATGCCAAACTTACGCTTTATTTCGATATCAGACTTTGAAGAGTAGAATTTCCTTGTATGTGCAAACTTACTTAGCAATAAACCTGATCTGATCTGAATCTAATAAGCAAGCCTGACTAAAAGACATCTAAGGGGTGTACCCAACTAAGAATTTACATAGTCGAATCAGAATTTTTTAAGCATTCCGTATAGTTGACTGATGGTCAAATCATGTATGTATTTCAGGGGGGGTTGTTACACACGGTAGCTCTGCTTTAATCTTGCGAAGCTGCAGAGCTGCAGTCTCTATTCATTAGTCACTGTAACATACACCGTACAATTTACATAATGTTGACCATTTTCTCTCTGTTCCGCTCGCCTGCCATGAACCGGTCATGCGAGTCGCGATTCCTCGTGGGTTTTTTCCAAGTGCTGTTGGTCTATCAATGGTGATAAATGATTCAAACATCCCACAAAGTTCACATGCACAACCCTTCACATCACCAGCAACCTTTCTGTTGTTGCCTTTAGATTCTGTCTGCCCAACCATTGCTAGCACCTCTAAGGTAAAAAACAATGAGAATCCAGAGCAGATCAAAAATACCCTCATATATCATTTTGATCCCGTGTGGGAGCATTTAGGATTCTCAGTAAATAATAGCAACACTGAACAGAACACATAGTACTGGATATATGTAATTAGCAAAATGTCAAACAAAGCTCACACAGACCCATTACATTTATTCAGTTAGCTGACGCTTTTATTCAAGGCGACTTACAATTGCTATATATGTCAGAGGTTACACGCCTCTGGAGCAACTAGGGGTTAAGTGTCTCGCTCAGAGACACAATGGTGTCTCATAGTGGATTCAAACCCAGGTCTCTCACACCAAAGGCATGTGTCTTATCCACTGCCCTGTCACCACCCACCCGATAAATATGACGACAACAACAACATACCTCTACAAGAACTAAAGGTTTCAGAACTATTAACATATGTCATAACCAATAGCTTCTATGCTATATTGATATAGCATGAACAGATGATGATGCTGTTCGCGCTAAACATGCCAAAAAATGTGTAGCAAACGGCAACAACAAAGATAAAATGGCTGTAAAGAAAAAAACTGTGAGAAATACAGGTTGTGGCAGTGAACAGGACAAAGAGGTGTGAACATTTGTCATAACTGGGGAGAAATATGGGAGATTTCTGACCCCGGGAGGAAACCGGGAGAGGGCAATGAAAAATGGGAGTCTCGTGGGAAAATCAGGAGGGTTGGCAAGTATGACTCTCACACTGGCACAGACACTCACAAATCTACACTGACACACACCCACACCAACAAACACGTAAACACACACCCACAGGATGCCCGGAGAGCGGGTGGGGGTAAGGGGGTGAGCCACGAGTCAATAAACCCTGTGTAATCTGTTCCCTTTAGTGGCATAAACCATCTGAGAGGAGATTACAACCGTTCTGCCAAAGTAAGAACATGCGAGTTCCTAATGGACAGAAACTCTGAATAGAAACGCACACACAAAAAATACATGTGTGCACCTTCGCATATACTCTATATAGCGTTGTGGAGAGTAAAAGTAGTGTGCTACACGACCGCCATGAAGTCATGACTAGTGTTTTTAAGATCAGACTTCATAACTTTAATACAAAAAGGCTTTTTTTGACTTTAGGGAGACCGATACTGAGAGTGATGGAGAAAAAAAACCAAGTATTTCTGCATGTTTTTCAGAAAAGTACTGATTATCATGACAGGCCCACCCTGGACTTGGGCTCCTGCTGAGGTAACTAATGCGCGGCATTGTCAGTTTGTGTGAGCTTACGCATCATGGCCTCCATGAGTGGGACTGGAAGAGTAGAGGGGGTAGGACAGGAATAGTTGAATGTGTGTGCTCCTCTGAAGAGCTGGGAGGGAGGACGTGTGGACAGGCAAATCAGAGGGCAGAGAGGCTGCTGCATGTGTGCGTGTGCATGTGTGTGTGTGTGTGTGTGTGTGTTGGGGAGAAGAAGGGACGCTGACTTTATGCATCATTAAACAGGTGGACTGAAAACACCAGGCGGAGCTGCAGAGTAGACATCTGGCACACAAAACAGGACAATACACCCACATATTAGGAAGAGCTGCGACCAGTTTTAACACACGTCATCAGGCTAATTATTATTTATGGATCATCTCAAACTAATTACAATGCAGTGATTATTATAGACCGCTGTGTGTTTTGTATAATGAGTGTCATGTACTGTAGGTCCTGTACTGTTGTTCCTCAATGACGTTTTCGTTTTTTTGATGTGATGATTTATAGTTAGCGCATTAACTCCATGTTATTAATATTGGACAACACTTTAAACAATTAAACTACAAGAGGAATAAGACAATACGCTGATTATTACAGCTAAACAAATTAACAGAGTAATCGGATATTAAGGTTGTAATCGGATCAAGCATAACTCGATTAACAATGTTTGGTTAAGTACACCTGAAACAAAACAAATTGGTGACTTCTCACAGACATTGTAGCAGATGTGTGATAAGCAAAAAACCACACTAGTCAGTGAGACTTGGCTGGACCACAGCAAAGCTGGGCCACCCCTCTAAATACAAATGTCTGTCCCTGACTGAAAGATGAAGTTACACCACCGGTCGGTCGAATGTAGGAGTATCCCGACTGGCCGTTGATTTTTCAAACTGAATAGGTCCTGAATTATGTACTAAGGAGGCACTGATTATGCTTGTGCGAGGCAACATGGTGCGTGCACAGAGGCGTTTATGCTCAACATGCTATCCATTGCAGTATTCTCCAAAACACCAGGGGGTGTACAAACAAAATATTCTGTGAAGAAGCAGGGAGTGTTACCAGAAGAACACCATCAACCACACACATTCATGGACATTTGTTTTGTCTGTAAAGTCAAGTTTTAGGAACAACAAATGTTTTATAATCAATAAAGGTTGAATATCCTCTATACAATTTGATTCTGCCCTTTGCAAGATGGAGCAATTATGACAATGAGATTACTAAATTCCCGGTATGTAAAAAAGCCACCATTTCAATGAGCTCTCTACATACACATGAATCTACCAAGATTGTTGTTGTTTTTCACATTATTCAAATGCCATTCTTTTTGCCTCAGCAACATTAAAGCAATGCATATGGTAAATGCAGTTTTCTGTAAACGCTGTAAAGTTGCTGCAGATGGTCGACAGGAGTACCCGTAAAGTACATGTACTGAGTAATTACATCATAAAATCACCTGTTCAGAATATGCACTTGACACCTTTTGGCTTTACTGAGCTTAGATTATGGAAGAGGTGGTAATCATGATCATGTACAGAGCCAACTAATTATTATTGGGCTGCATCATTGTCCATATATAAAATGCAATACACATAAACATTCTCATTCAGTAAAATAAATGATACCAAGTGAATAATTTTGTGATCAAGTGAAACATGATGGATGGAGGGGAGTAGATTTTTAATCAAGGGGGTCGAGTGTTTCGGAAGATCATAAAACCATTTGGCGCACAACCACCCCCACATTTAACTGTTCACCTGCTCTTAGAAAAAAAGTAATGTCTCCATTATGTCTTCTTGTTTGGTTTAAGGAACAGTAACACAATATGACTTTGGGGCTTTTGTTGCTACGAAAACATTACCTGAGTGCGCCTGAGTCAGTTCTAAATCATCTCACGTCTGCATTTTTTTACTGTAACTATTATCACAAACAAAACCTTGTGCCGTGTCTTGGATTTCACCATCAGCATTTTTTCTGCATCATCCCCTCAACCACGGCTCTCAACTCAACCTTATGGCGTGGATGGAAGGACCTCCAACTGCAGAAAGTATATTGACATTTGCTCCCAACTTGTTTCATTTGCACCCAATTCAATTCAACAGCTTTTGAGAACAAGCCACATTTGATATTGAATTTAGGACACTAGAGCACTTATTTTTATACTCTCTTGAATAACACTGTCATCTTGTCATGTATAAAGTTACAAACTGCTCAGCAGGGTTTCTTTTGAAGTTTTTATTCTGTGCCACATAGGTCAAAAGAGTGAACCGGATGCAACACAGTGCGCTTGAATAATACTGCATGTATAGCAATGTTGGGGGAAAACTGTTTTCCTGGGCTGAGCTAAAAAACTAAACTACAACTAAATAAGGCCAACCATAGGCGGCTATAAAAAGAGATGGACTGACGGGTGGATGAATAGATAGAGCTATAATAAGTAGCTCCTCCAGCAGTTATCTGTTATATTCCTACCACCATTAGCTTACCACACATCTGGATATAAACGTGACTATAAAACAACTCATGTAAACTTGGTTATTAGGTAAGTCATCCAATTTAAAATTATGCCTTACATTATTGAGTGTTACCTCAATCTAGGTATTCACAGTAACTGAGTTACTTGTGCGCACGCAAGGCTGCTGATTCTAACCTCTGACTTCACACTGAATAAAGACAAACATGGCATCCCATTGAATGCATGGGGTGACTTCATGAAACACACACTGCAGGCACACGCTGGCTCAGCTTCCCTTCGTTAAAGTGGCTGTCGGAGGCAATACAGTAATCCTGTTTTAATGGCCGTGCCCCTTCCCCCACCATGAAGTGATGGCCCCAGACATACAGCCGCGCCTCTCTTAAGGGAGAAGTGTCAAAACCCAGTCACCACCATGTCCTTTGCAACACATATTTGACGGGGCAGTCACGAGCTAAGAGGAGAAAAACCTATCCTTTTCCCCTGTGTGGTGCCTTCTGATCCAGTCAGGTGTGTGACTCCAGACGACTGTGCATGCCAGTTATAAAGCCATGTGTTCCTATATATAGGATGAACGACCATTACAATAAACCAGTGTTTGTCTTCTCACTGTAAAGTAATGCCAATCTGGAAGGATTATACCCCATGCTCAATGTTATCTATGTGGATTACAGAAGAAGAAGAACTGAATGTTCCCAATGTGCAAATAATGAGAGCCTATGATTAGTCTACTCTGCTGTGTAATGGTTTTTGATTTTCCTGTTTTTTTAATTAATGAGCCTTACAATATCAATGAGCAAAAAAAAAGCTACAGATTTACAGTTTACCTATGACCTATAGTGTAATCATAACACAGGAGATCTGGTGTAACAGCCTACTATCATTGCAGGGGCTGCAACTAACGATTCTTTTCATTATTGATTAGTCTGAGGATTATATCTTGATAAAGCGACTGGTTGTTTGTTCTATAAAAGGGCAGAAAATAGTGAACATCACCATGTCCATCACATGAAGCCCAAGGTGACGTCTTTAATTGTCTTGTCTTGTCTGACCAACAGTCCAAAACCCCTCAAATATTCAGTTTAATATCACAAAAGAGAAAGAAAAGCAAATCTTTACATTGGAAAAACTGGAACTAGAGAATGTTGAGCATTTTTGCTTGAAAGGCGACTTAAATGATTAATGGTTGCAGATTTATTTTCTATCAACAAATCCATTATTTAGTAAAGAGAACATCTTTGGATTTTAGTCTGTTAGTTGGACAAAGCAAACATTTTGAAGGTGACACCTTGGATTCTGGGCCTTGTGACGGCTAGTATTGGAAGTATTTTGGGTCATATTATATGCTTCATTAGACAGTCAACAGTAGTGATGTGACAAGACTCTAACTGGGGACATTGCGCTTCATGGTCAGCACCTTAAACCTAATTTTTCACTATTTTCTGAAAATTTACACATCAAATGATAATTAAAAATAATCAACAGTTTAACTGATAGTGAAAATAATCCTTGGTTCCAGCCCAACAATGCAGTACAACCAATCAAAAAGAGAAATTGATGATAACAAACAGATAAATCTAAAAAGTATAGGTGACTCCTATAAAGTACAGAGCAGGTAAGGTTGGTGGCTCAGCTAGGTGCATGGTGAAAAATGTACAGATGGGCAAATACTAACAAACTTTGATAAGAAATAAATTAAGTGGAAACATTCAAATAAAAACACACAAGCTGCCAATGATCTTGACTACTTAGCATCACTCCTACACATGGTGAACTAAATGGAGGCAGCATACTGAATAAATGAGACATCACGAGACATTGTTTTTACTACATCAGATCAAAAAATAGATTTGAGAACAGAGACCTGGTGAGAAAATTCTAAACACCAAAATTACACACGGAAGCTTCAAATGAATGATCGTTAAAAGGCTTGGGGAAGGAGAACAAGCAGTGCGTGCAGGTGCGGACTGTATCGGACGGCGCTCAGCATTGTTTTATGCTGTTGTTGTGAATACACCTGCTCTGTATTGTCCGCTCCCCCGACCGCTTGCATGTGAAACTCACCCTCGCCGGCGGATCATAACAAACAGTTCGCCAAGCGAAACACAGAGGCACAGCACGCACACAGCACCGAGCTCCTGTGCAAGCCTCTTCTTCCCTGGCTAAACGCCTGCTGTGTGCGGATGTCACCGTCGTGAATCTGAACCAGTTGTTGAAGGCGAAGGGAGATGGAGGCAGCCGACTTCCGTCAACAGCTGCTCGGCTTCAACTTCACACGAGACACAGGAGAAGGGGAAAGGGGGCCAGCTTTTCATGCCAACAAGGTAAAGCATTTTAAAGCTATTTTTTTCTCCACATGAAGACACACTATACCTTTGCCACTCTTTTCACGCACGCACGCACCAACACACGCACATACTCATCCTCACGCGCACCTCCGCCTCCTTCTCTCTACTCACCACAGCTGTCTCTTAGTGGGAAGGCAGTCTTTGTTGGAGGCTGTCACTCCCATGGCCATCTGCATCACCGTGATATATTTCTGGTACTTCATTTTGTCCTCCTTTACTACTGCCGCTACTGCTGCTGCTACCACTACTACTACTTCCACTACTACTTCGACTTCTAGGAATCCGCGCGCCACAAAAGCGGCACAGGTGAGCGTGCATTCAAATGTCTGTTATTGTCCCCTGGCACCCGCGGCATCCTTAGTATCAAAAACGCCATTTCCACGTCTGGAGGACTGCTGACAGTGAACATTTTCCCCGAGGAGCTCAACGAAAGGTACCACGCCGCCGCGACCCATGTCTCTAATCTCATTAGAGCTCAGAATAGATTGGCTAATCCATTCAATTTTAGTCAGGACCGGGTCATTGTGGTGGTTCGCCCCGTAGCGGCCACTTTTTTTCTCTCTTTCTTCCTTTTCTGTTTGTTTGTTTGTTTGCTTTTACCCCGGTTTGTCTCTGTGGAGTAAAAGAGTCGAGAGAAAGGGACAAACAGAGTCAGAGATAGGATGCAGCGGCGGTGGCACCCAAACGTCTGCGAGGTAGGAAAGAGAGCGCGCGTGTGTCCAACGAGAGAGAGGGAGAGAGCAGGGGGAGTGACAGAGGAGGGGGGAGGAGGAGGAGGAGGACAGAGAGAGAGAGAGAGAGACGGCGATGTAATGGCTTAAGAGGGGGGAACCTACTACTGCTGAGTAATATCTCAGTGTTGTAAAACTGGAGGATGTCTTGGTTATCATTTTCTCAGGCTTGTAAATTTTCAATTTATCCTGTATATATTTAAGAGCTTTTAATTTGTAAAATGTGATGCACATATGGGCATTTCTGTAAGGCTCATTCACTGCTTGTAATCTGGAACATTGAAAATCATCCTTTACTAATGTTGCACCATCATTTGCACCTTTATTTGATTTTTTTTTCTACTTCTACTATGAATTTATTATATTTTAAAATGTGTGTCTATTTTATCTTACAGTGTATATGTATATATTTAGTATATTTGTGTGATGTGGCAAAACTAGATCGATAAATTGGCCGGGCAGCTAAGTTTGAGGATGAGTCTCCGTTTCATAGTTTGTCCACAATGTACAATGTGCTGCCCATTTAGCCACATTTATTTAAAAATACAATGTAACAGATCCTTAAAAAATGTTTGTTACATGTAAAAAATGACTATCTACATTTGCTTGACCTCTCAAATATCTATGTTGGTAGGAGCCACGGTAATATTTATTTAACTATGTGTATCAAGCATCTTGGCACAAACGTTTCCTTTGGGATAAGTTAAGTTTTATATTTTCTTATGTAAGAACAACAGACTTGTTTTCATTTCATATAACTACTGACCTTGTTGCTTAAATCTCAATCTCCTTAAGTAGCCACACAGTCCCGCTCTGCAGGTTTGACTGAACAAGGAGGCAAGTCAGTATGATCTTATTGGCAGCTCAATGAAACTGAGCCAAGTAAAGCCAATTAAGAAATCACTCCAAAAGGGCAGAAGTAACATTAAAAACAATCCAATTAATTTATCTTGCTTATTTTATAATAATAAATGCAAAGTATAAATACATCAAATGGTTGCTATAGTAGCTTTCAATAATGAGATAACAATATTATGTATACTTTGCGATTTTTAAGGTAATTAAGTTTTTCTATTGGTTTCCAGTCTCTATGATAACATGTGTTTTATTCTTTTTCATCTCTTAAGGCCAAGCCAGAGAGTAATGCAAGGCCCAGGTCATTTTTACTCAACCTTTGGGGGCTTATAGTTCTCAGAGTCTCTGAAGATCAATTCAGTGATTGATTCGGTGTCAAATTTAAAGGCCTAGTAAACCCGAGTCTTTAGTGAGTCCTCAAGGACGAGGGGGGCATCAGAGGAGTCCGCGTGCACAAGATCTAACAGTGACACCCCGTGTGCTGCATGGCGTCTGTCAAAGAGGCAAAACAGTGTTTTTTTAGGACTGTGGAGTGATTATGAGGAGTGTGATGTAACCATAAAAACTGTTCACAGACTCCCTCTGTATAAACCCCTTGGGCAGGACCATCAACCTTTAAAGAAGTTGGCAGTGACGCTGGAGAGCATCCCACATTTTTTACAATGAAACTGCACCATGAGGTGAGACTGCACATCACTGTCACTGTATTTACATATTTGCTCAGACTAATAAACAGAATGAAGGAAGGGAGAACTGCAGTGTATAAACCATAGTCCACTTGAGATGGCCCATGCACCAGAAAAAGTAAATCTAGATATAAACTCTATCAGGAATGAATAACACCACAATAAAATTGCCAAGGAGAGAAGTCAGACAGCCAGTGCAAAGGCAGGTAACTCCTGCTGGATGAGGCAAGCTGGTGAGCAGCTGGTGGGGAAGGTCAGTGGGGAAACTGCTGTTATCAGCACTGCTTGATATTGGCAGCTATGAAAACAACAGAAAATTCACCAAAATAAACCTCAGCACAGTCCACCTCTACTTTCCTCCGACTCCTCTGATGTTTACAGTTTTTGGAGTTGGAAAGAGGATTAAGTAAACACACACACGCGCAGAGGCACACCAGTGGCCTGAAGGAGACTAAGGATGGTGAGGTCATCACAGCAGTGATATGGTCTTTAGCCAGGACAGTGGAGACTGTGAATGACGCACAGCACTCAGCAGACCGACAATATTCCCTTTAATCTCTGCTAATAAATATGATTTACTGGTACTTGGTGATACTGACTTGCAAATGGACTCCATCAGCCCACACACTCAAAATAGGTCCTCCTTGTCTCTAACATAACATACTATTACTGTTAAAGTGCTCAGTATGTAGCATTTGCTAATTTTGCTAGCCTCAAACATTAAGAATTGCTGAATGGTTCAGTTATTTGTCATTCGCTTGATGGCCACAAGAAAATGTCTATGTGTGTACATCTTTAAACTTGCACCAGGAGTCTATTTCATCATAATTACAGTCACAGATATAAACGGCTAACTTGCCCAAAACCCAGCTGTCACAGTTTTGATCTTACAGTTGTTTAGGGAGAGATGGAGAAGAGCACTGGATTGGTTTGAGAGTGAGATTTCCCTCAGGAGCAGCAACCATCCAAATGTGTTGATCCCCCAACCACACACACACCGTAAATTACACTATCCCCTGGCCCCTGGCCACGATTAATCACATGACCACAGCAGCCAGATTAAATCTGTAGCCTTGGACTGTTCTCCTGTCTCACTCTTTCTCTGCCTCTCTTTCATGCACGTGGCATACAAATAATCAACAAGCACGCACAGCATGAGTAGACATCTGCTGAGCATACAATAACACACATACAGATTACAACTTTGAGTGTGTTATCATGGACATTAGACAGTGTGTGTCATCATCCACCTGTTATCGCTTACTTCTTGTATAGTTATCATACCCATCCTGAACAGTCTGAAGGCTACAGCTCTCTATCTCAGTGCAACGTGGATGCTGTATGCACCCTGTAACTCAACACTTCACTGCAGAGCTTTAATATCTCGCTGCCAGACCTGCATCACCACGGCAACACTGGCTTTGGGCCGTGCTAAGGTGGCCCTGATACATGATACACTGCCATAGTCAAAAGCAAAGTGATGTGAGTTGAACAGGTATGAGAAAAAGAGCTTTTCACTTTCATATAGAGCTCAAACAATTAATTGGCAGCTGTTCTGATAATCAATGAACTGTTTGAGTCAATTTTCAACCATGAATTCCAAGCAACTTGATGGTTCAAGCTTCGCACATGTGTAGATGTTCTCAAATGTGAAGAAAATCTATGGGTTTTGGAAATTCGAAGCCTTAGGGAAAAATACTTTCACCTTAGGGAATCATGATGGACATTTTTCACTGTTTTATATAACAAACGATTGATTGATTATCAGGTGATGAGTTCTACGGCTGTAATTGAGTGAAAAGTCTTCAGTCTTGATTGAAAGATTTCTACTAAGCGTGCTACTAGATGTAGTGGAAGGCCGTTCCAGAGATAAGGGGTGGTAGGCAAATACTCTTAAAACAACAGATTTTGGTTAACAGAAGGTATGTACAGGAGACCCACATTGAGAGCGAAGAGGGCATGGCGGTGCATATGGGATAATTAGCTCATATAAATAAGGTGGTGTCCAAGTCCATGCATAGACCTTAAAATCGGCTCTAGCTTCCACTATCAGTGCCAGTGAAGAGCGGACAGAATGGGAGTTGATCTATTTTTTTTCTTGTCAAGATCCTAGCTGCAGCATTGTGAACAAGTTGAAGGCTTCTAGCAGCACAACAAGGAAGATCGGAGAACAGGGCATTACAATAATCAAGCCTGGAAGATACAGAATCAGAATCAGAAAGAGCTTTATTCTTTATTGCCAAGTAGTATTTTACACTTATAATGATGAATTTGCTTTGGTGATAAGGTGCTACACATAGACAAATGTACAGTTAAATAAATGTAGAAATATATAAATATGAATGCATGCATGGATTACAGTTTCGGAATCAAGGAATGATACATCGGATTTTAACAATATTTTAACAGGTTGCAGCCCTACTTTCATATTATGGTCTTTGATTTGCATCATGTGGGAAAAATCTATGGGCTCAAATACGATTATTAATTTGAATGTAGGACTCTCAAGTCAACTGAAATCACTTGATAGGATTTGTCTCTTACCATTAAATAGCTGTTCCTCCCAGTGAAATCAAAACTCACATTGAAGTAATGTACAAAACATTATAATGTAATGAAACAAATGGTAGCGTTTATAATATGCCTATGAGGTTAAATGTGCTTCTTTACATCAAGCTTCCCTTTAATTTAGACTAACTAGGAAGGCGCAAAATTATTACAAGTACATGGAAAGCGTTGCTAAAATGGGACGCTGAATTAAATAATATATGCAGTGGCAGAATGTCACTATGGAGAACATCCTTTTATAATTTGGATTGTAAATGGTGAGCTAAAATTAGATCTAAGATGGCATTGGGTCCACTTCCAAACCGATCTGCGATGCAAGACCATCTAATAATGGTATAATGCTGTAGTGGTATAATACTGTACTGTAATACAGAGGTTATTATAGCACTTATGGTTATTTTGCTTTATTTTATCTGTTTATTTAACGAAGACAATACAGATTAAAATGAAGAAAAGCAACAGACATAATGTATGTAGGAGGTCTAGCTAAAGCTAATTTGCAGCACCTGTCTCTGGTTTATATGAGGGATATGGGAAAATGCAAAGACAAATTGCAGATGCCAGAATGGCAAAAGTGAACTACAGTTCCGCACTGCAATGTCCGCATTGTGGAAAAGAGCAGCAACGAACAGCAGCATCTGCCAGATAAAAACCCACCTGTCACATGTGTGAAGCTGCAGAGGATGCATACAGCATATGAATCCAACCAAGGGTAATGCAAAATGTAAATGAAACAGTTGTTGAAGTGAGTGTGCCTGCAGTTGTTTAAAAATTGCGTGTGAAATGCAAGTTACACGACTGAAGTGAAAACACATGCGCATGCTGTACTGTTTTTGAGTCTACTTCTGAGTGTCTGCCTGGGCTCTATCTTAGGTCAAAGCTTCAGAGAGGAGGGTATAAACCTGGATAAGGCCACAATCAGACAGAGAAACCTGCAAAACGTGAGGCACCTTTTTTGTTGAAACCTAGAAGAGTAGCTTGCTTCTTTCTCAGCAACCACCAAATTACCTGTCCTTTACCTAATCGCAATTTTGCTGTGAAGTGAACTCACAAATCTGACTCGTTTGGACAATGGTAAAAAAAAAAAAAAATTAAAATAAAAAATAACTCCAAGCGTTTATAGTGCGAAACCCCCATGACAGACGAGCAGTGCGTAAATCGCTTTCCGCCTATAGAAAAACAACTGGGTCTGTCTCGTCAGGGCCTAAAAAACAATTTACTGTGGTGGCCATGTTAGCCCCAAAGCCCCTCCATCTGTTGCTAAGTAACAGACGAAAACAGACTTAGAAAAAACAAAAAAAACAAACTCAGCATGACACTGCTTTAGGGTAGAGCATGGTAGAGGTGGTGAGGTGTTGGAGGTTGAGTGCAAGATAAACAGGATAGACTGGGAATGAACGCCAGGAGCCCTGGATACTAAATGGCTGCTGTTGCTGCTCCGACAGTGATTTATGGTTCAGCTTCAGGGATGTTGGGGGTGTAGGGAAGGAAAACAAGGACGGCTGCACATGAAGAGGGATATACATGTAAACAGATATTCTGCCTGACAGTTTCAGTGAAAACCAAATTTTCATGGTAACTTTGTGTGTGACTCCTTATACCAGTGTGTGTATAACAGTATTACTTGACATTAAAGTGAAGCTTCGATGTCTCCAGTCAGCAGGGTTTGACACTGGCAACCTTCTACCCTCCCACTGTCACCTTTATTAACAGACTGCCAAGTGGAGACTTTCTCTCCTAAATGTCCCGCTGTAGCGTCAGATTTGCTGAGGTAAGTGATGAACAGAGGCACCAAGAGCCTGGTGGAGGGAGTGGCTCTCCCTCCTGTTTAAAAGCACTGTTTACAGGTAACACACTGCAGCAGTATAGACTGTTTACCACACTACAATACAAAGTATTGAGTGGTCTACTATGTTGTTACATGTGTAACTAGGATGAACACTTTTCTATTTTAATTTATTGTGTTTTTTTTCTCTATCTTTGTGTTATATATGGCCGATAAAACGATAACGATAATTTTCACGATGTAATTTTCCTCGATAACAATATAAATCAGTGGTTGGCAATAGGCGGCCCGCGGGCCAGAACCGGCCCGCCTGCAACAATATCTGGCCCGCGGCCAGATTGCTTTGATAGCAGAAAAATAAATAATAAATAAATTGATAACGGCTGGTGCTGAAATAGATCTCAGTCATGACAGCAACAGTTATTCACATAACCACTTCCTCTAAGTGATTGTGCCTCTAAAATAAAAGCGCAAGAACGTATTTTGCAGCAATGCTTCATGTCGAGTTTATTAAGAAGAGTTCTGAAGGACAATTCAAAGAGTCTCTGGCGTGCTTGACACACCTCTGAAAAAGCCGTCAGTAAACATGTGATTGGATTCCCCTGAATTTTCTCAGGTAAATAAAAATAAGTGTCTGTAGGTTTATGAACGCGGATCAAACGCCGGAACGCGCACACATACTGCAGCACATGCTTTATGTGAGCATGTACAAAAAACTGTCCTTTTATTAAATTTGTTTAACAAGGGAGAAAAAAGTATGCACAATAAGATCTCACAACCGGCCCATCGAGAGTCCCGCACGGTACCAACTGAGCTTAACGTGCGCCTGCTTTCAATTGGTTTAACTTTGTTCTGGCCTGCCAGATAAATGTTTGGAAAAATTTGGCCCGATGCCAGACTTATTTGCCGACCCCTTGAAACTGAGTCAGATCAATGAATGTTCGATTTAATGCATTTGAATCACAAACGCATCAGCACTTATTTGTTTCTATTATGATATTTATTTTGTTGAGAAAAAAGCACTGAAAAAAGATTTTACTTACTCATCCATATTTGTTAAAAAAAGATTGTATTATTGTAATTATTTATGTTCTACCTAAGATTGGTGAAATGATCTACCGTTTGGCAAGTATTAGTCATGTTCTGACCATAAAGAACTGTTTAAAACACAATTAAAAAGAAATAATGATTTGACATTTCTCATGGTTAGTATAGATATCGACTGATATGCAATTTTTTATGGTGATAACACTTTTGGTCATATAGCCCAGCCCTAATCTGGAGCTGCTGTGACAAGCGAATTTCCCCAGTGTGGGATCAATAGTCTATCGTATCTTATCTTAGTCTGCCATCCAAAGGTTGGGTATTTTTTTACATGTTACACTGGTAATGAATGCACAGCTGCCGATCACATGGTGACAAAACATGCTGCTTATAAGCTTAAAACTTGTTTTGAATTTCTATAAAAAATACCATATACTATATTATGTAAAAACACTTGATGTGACAAGGAGTCACCACATGGTGTCACCTAATCCACCAAAACAGAAATTCACACTTTAACACCCACCCCTCTGTTGGAGGTGGTCCAGATAAATGAAGACACATAGGTTTATTTTATACGGAGGACCTTGCGATGGATTTGACCACAACGATTTTAAGGATTTATAACATTGTTGGACTACCAGACTGTTTTAAACATAGGGAAATGCAGTCTTGTTGGTATCGTGAGGTTACCAGGCAACCAGCAAAGGTCTCCAGGAAGTCACTGCTCCCTGGCGAGAAATAGTCCAGCACATAGCATCCCATAAAACAACCATGATATAGCGTATTAGTTAGAGAGCTTTAGAGGGCAGATTTTGTTACCTTTGTGCAGAGGCATGCTACGTGTTTCCCGGTTTCCAGTGTTTATGCCAAGCTAAGGTGAACAACTTCTGGCTGTGGTAATAACAATCTTCTTGACCTCTGTAACTTACTCTCAACGAGAAAGCGAATATGGGTATTACCTAAAATGTTAAACTATTCCTTTAAGATAAGTCTATTTATATTGTACATAGTGTTAGTGTCCCCCAGACGAAACAGTGGCTGGTAAAATGTTAAAAAAAAAGGTTTGTGAGCGTGTGTATATGTGTGTTTCTTTGAACAGAAAGAAAGAGAACTGGCTGCACGTTAAGTTTAGCTTCTATGCTGCTCTTGAACAGAATAGGTATAGGGAAAAAACAAGGAATATAGAATAAGTAATGAACAAGTTAAGCCGCTAGGCTCAACCTTCAAATTACACTCCAGGGGTATAAAACACGCTGAATGACTTGGCAAAAGAGATTTTAGAATCGATGGATTTTTGTTACTTAGTGAAGGTTGACAGAGCATACTTGCTTTTTTAAGTGATGCCCTGCTTGGCATTCCCACAGTTGCACACATACACACCTGGGAGCTGCTCAGTACAACCACAGTCCTCAGACAGAGCATAGGTAGATATTTTAAAACAAGTTTAAAATGGACAAACAGTTTGACTTAGAATTTTATTTTCATTGTCTATCCACTTTGTGATTACCATGGTCTTTTCTTTAGCGCACAGTTATAAATTAATTAACTTAAATCCTCAACATGAGCGATGAGTGAATGTTATTTTTCTCCCTACTAATCATGCATGTAGTCGTCTGTGTTTTTGTATATAGTGCAGTGCTTCAGGTGCTGCCATGCGGCCATACGTGTGTGTGTTGTAGGCTGTCACTTTGCATCTTATCACAGCAATCTCAGTAAAGAGTGAGAATAGAATATTACACCATCTGTTTATGCCCATACATTCATGTAACCATTTATTGTATAAAAAGTATATAGTATAGGAAAAATCTGAGTGGCTCAATTTGTGCTGTAATCATTTACTGAGGGGATGTTGGCTTTGAAATGGAGTGAAGGCATGAATAATAATGTGAAACCTTGATCTCTGTAGGCCACAGTTCATAATATTTGTCTCTTCTGGTCAGTGATTTGCTATATCATCTACAAAATAAATGTGTAAGGGTTATTTTGTTTCTGAACTGCATATGCCCTGTGCCCTCTTGTAACAACCCTTGTTTAAACCCTATAAAAAAACAGATGTGTAAAGCAAAATAACTGGGCAAACACTGCTGCGTATGTAACTTGTATTTGCCTTTAGATGCAAAAACCCAAGGTTGAAACAACATACACAAGTAGTGGTTGATATTCTCAAGTGATGATGGTCTGCGGTTCGGCAACCAATGAACAGAGTGGACAGGAAAACCAAAGCACAGCAAAGCCAGTCAGCTTGCGCGTGAAAAATGAAACACGAGATTGGGAGAGATCAGACAGTCCTGTGAAAGTCCACTTGACAGGAGTGCGCATGCCTTAGCGCCTGTGTGTCTTTACTGTATGTGAGAGCATCATAAAGTCCTTTGCCTTTTATTGCTATGTCTGGACTGTGTGATGCATTTTTTACAACTTTAAACCCCACTCTACAATACACATGGCTGACGTGCTTCAGAGAGCAGCACACTCCTCCAAGAGCAGTCTTCTCGGGCCATGACGTGCAACGAGACAACACGCATACCAGATTGGATACCAGATTGAATAGCAATAATAAAAGAAATGTGTGAAATGGAGAAACTGACCTTTTCTTTAAGGCTTTGTAGCAATGAATTCATAAGTGGTGGTCCGAATGGTGTGTATACATGAATGTAGATTTTACATAAAAGGAATGGAAAAACCTGTGGCCTATTCAGTTCTGGTCTACTAATTTTATACTTACAATTTCATTACACCCTTTTGTGATTTATTTGTGCAGTGGGGTCACACTGAGTTTCTATGTGTATTTGGACTGGATGGTTCACGATTGATATGGACGGGAAGTGATCCTGACTTGATGCCCTGTTGGTGTCGTCTTAATATGCCTCACTCTCTTCCTGGGACAATGGTACTAATGGAAAGTATCCCTTAACACAAACCTAACTGCAGTACCATAACATTTGAGCTGTGTTGTATTACCCCTGGTGACAACACGCATACCAACGTATACTAACAAGGCTCTCACACTGACAACTTGGAACTGGGGTATTATTGATGCATATGGAGTGTTTGGAAACCACATTGTGCTCTAAATGTAAGAAACATGTATTCCTACACCTATTACACAGAAATCTTTTGGTCATGTCAGTAACAAGATTTTTTTACCTTTTCATCTATACAGCACATCCAGTTCATTTCTGTTTTCTTTTCTTTGTATTGTGAGAACTAAATGCATAACATTTAGCTGTGGCTGGGAGACACTTCAAGCCACATAATACAGATACAGAAACAATATTTGTTCTAATTTCTCCAAACTATTTACTATTTGACAACATTTGATTCTGGTTCGAACATGCATAACATAATTTTTTATTTTTCCATATTTTAGTTGGACTGTGTGATAACTGGGCACCACTTTGGGGTCTGATCTTACATAAACAGTAGCGTACATTAAATACATGCAGAAAACTTGTACAGGTGGTCAGAACTGCATGGCAATGCTGAAAAAGTGCTATAATATGCTAAAATATCAAAAACAAAATGACAAAGTGTATATAGGGGTGGGTGAATAGGTGGAGTACATATGTGTGTGTGAGAGAGAGAGAGAGAGAGAGAGAGAGAGAGAGAGAGAGACATTTTGCTGCACTGAGCAGATCTGCAGGGCCACGGTCAAGGTCACAGCAGGCATACTTCCTGACAGAGGCAGAGGTAACCTGAACCAACAACTGCAACGCAATAGAGCCCTCAGCCTGGGTGTGAAATAAAAAATGCTTGCCCTTGTGCTGGTGTGAATGGATCTGTGAAAACATATGCAGGGTTCACGCACGTAAGAGACATTTTATGTGGTTTCCAAACTGGCCACAGATTGGATTTTAATCTAGGTAGTACGGTAATGCTTTTTCTTTCTTAGTCTGACATGGCTATCCTCCTGCAGATTTTCAATCCTTC
Source organism: Micropterus dolomieu (assembly GCF_021292245.1). NCBI lineage: Eukaryota > Metazoa > Chordata > Actinopteri > Centrarchiformes > Centrarchidae > Micropterus > Micropterus dolomieu. The sequence continues at coordinate 16,604,844 of NC_060169.1, forward strand.
CACATAATGACGTTGTTATAAGTAGTTGGCGCTGTGCTAAATCATAATTAATCAATATGTCAAGTTGAGTCAGACATGAAATAATCATAATTATATGAATTAGTAATTGTCAGAGAAGTAATCCAGTTTAACAGAACTTTCTTTCTTTTTCCTTGATGCATTATACCCAGTAAAATATTCCGCAGCTACAAAATTGTTCTTTCATGTGCTTTCATCTATAAGGTAAAACCTTAAGAAGGTAAGCAGATTATTTTGATAGACTGGTTCTAGTAAACATTTTTGGTGGACTAAAATGACCCAATTAGGTAATGGAAGTGAGAGATAGCGTGTGAAATCAGAGATGGACATGACGAGGCAACCTGAGATACCTGGAAGTCTCTATTCAAGGTAGTTGCTAGATGGGGACCACGACCTCAGTCTTGGAGGGGACATTTCTCATCCTGACTGCATCATACTGAGCTGCAAACAACCCCACAACATATTGGAGATTATAGTAAAGCCAGCTCTGTACAGGCAGAACAACATCATCCACAACTAGCAGGGACGCCACCACAATGCCACTTATCTCCAGATATCAACTGAGGCCTCTTGTCAAGACTCCTCTGCCTGTCATGGTTGTGTTTGACTTCATGCTAAGAAAGCAAACATAGTGTATGACACGGAACAAATTAAATACTCTGCAATATCTCCCATAAGATGTCTTGGGAAACAGCTTTGTAAGTGCTCTCTAAATCCATCAAACACATGTAGACTAGAGTAGCAAATTCTGAACACACTACTGATCCACTTTACCACAACTAGCAAAGAAGCCAAATTAGATTTAAATCACTCCTCAACCTCAATTAGTACTGAAATTAGTCTATTAATAAGTCAGTCTACAGACAACATTGCCAACAATTATGATAATAGATTAATAATTTGAGTCATTTACCATGCAAAAACATTAGCTGGTTCCAGCTTCTCAAACGGAGTGATTTGCTGCTTTTTTATGTTTCATGGCACTGGAAATTGACTATTTTGGATTTTTCACTAGTAGTCAAAGAAAAAAGCAATTCAAAAAAGTCGACTTGTTCTCTAGGAAATTGTGATAAGCATGGATTAAAGAAATAGTTCGACAATTTGGGAAATAGGCACAATTGTCTTAGCTTAGCATAAAGACTGGAAACAGCAGTAAAAGGCTAGCATAGCTCTGTCCAAACACAACAAAATCTGCCTCCAGACCCTCTCATGAATTAACACATTATATCTCTGTGACTTCCAGGAGTCTCCACTTGTTGCCAACCTCACAGTGCCATTAGGACTGCTGCTCCCCTGTATCCAGGCTTAATGCTAAACTCTGCTATTTGGCTGCTGGCTGTATTCAGCTTCATATTGACCATACATACTGCATATGAGTGTGTATCTTTTCATCTAAGTCTCGGCAAGAGAGCAAATGAGTGTATTTCCCAAAATGTCAAACTATTACTTTAATAAAAAATTAAAATAATCCAGAGATGAATCCACATTGTAAATAACTGTCAGTGGAAGTCATACTCTTAATTGCTGGTAAAAGCGTAAAATAAAACAAAGAGTTGTCCTTCCTAGAGGGTACCAGCTTCTTTATCATCACTGAGGTCATAGGCAGAAAGTTCTAAGTTCTGGAGTGACAGAAGATGATGAAATCATAAATGACCCCAGGTAAATTAGCGGGCCATTTCAGTCAGCGATTTTGACTATCGAGTGACTCAAGCTGTATGTTCCTGCCCTACGGAGGCATGCAGAGCAACAGTCAGAAACATTTTAACCAAATGCTGCTCCTCTTTAAAAAAAATCCAGTCAGCTTGTCCCCTGCTCTCGTTGCCTCGTAGGGGAGATCTACAACAGTAACACAAGCTGGCAGAGTAGTCTCAACAGTTTAGAATTTGCCACAATAATGATAGCCTCAGCCTTCCTGCTATTTGGCCTTGGCAAGCAAGAGAAAACTCATAAAATAAGCAACTTTAAACAAACCAGAGCAAAACTATTAATATGAACTTCTTTTAATGTAAGCTTAAGGCATTCCTTTTATTCCTTCCTTTAACCCTTTACATAACACTTTCAGTGCTTTTCTATTATTGTAAATGACCTTGTTAACTCCTACTTGATGTTTGTACCAGTTTCCCATGAACAGTCCAAGAAAGGCAGTTTAATTAAATGACATGGTAGAGGCCTAATACTGTAGAGTCTAGACTATGTGTTCCTTTTTTCAGTGACAGCAGGTTACAGAAAACAGAGTTGTAAGTTTGAGAGACACTGCCAAAACACAAGTTGTATGAGTGAGTGTTATAAGAAAAGGACGGGGCCTGTGTTTAGACAGGGGCATCCTGTGCTGGTAAAACAAGAAGGAAAACGTCTCTGGATCACAGCATCTCAGAGACAAAGAAGCCAGACAACCAATAATATTCTCAAGTTGTTCAACTGTTCTCTGTTTACATCATTTCGTGATATATGGGAACTCCTGACACTCCTGTCAGTTTCTGTTTTAGTGATGTTGTACATAAACTTTGTTAACATAAAAAGAAGACTTTTCAAACATTTAAGTGGCTATTAATCATTAGTAATAGTTCTCATGGTAATATCCCAACAGATGCAATTATGGGTGATGTCCATCATAGAAACCAGAGTGCCTGATAATGATGTAAAAGAATGGTGATTTGGACACTTCCCAAAAGTACATTTATTTAAATATATATGTACAAGGTACTTGCACTTTGCTTGAGAATTTCCACTTTAACTGAAGTATGCTACTTTATACTTTAACTCCAATCCATTTCAGAAGAAAATTAATTTTAATTTTACATTTGTTCCTCTTTACTGTGCAGATTAAACATTTTTAAATGTCCATACAAAATATGAAGATTATTGTTCAAACAACCTAGAAATATGTAAAATTGTTTAAATTACCTACCTTAAATTAGTATTAACAATACAATATTATAATATCTACAATATAAAACTGCCACGGGTACTTTTACTTTTACACATTAAGCACATTTTGTTGATAATACTTAATGGACGGTACTAGTATTGCACTTCATTATAGTTGGAGGACTCACAATAGTTGTATGGGTCATGCTCCAAACTAATGGGTAATACTCCTTAAGACAAATAGAGAGACCTTTATGTGTAAAATTGAAAGAGTTTAAGTTTTTGAATTATGACATTCACTTGTAAGTGTAAGTACTTTTACATTCTGGCATTGCTAACTCTACTTAAAAGTACCATGTGGAGTTTTTGACCTCTAGTAGCACATAAACAATGCAGGTGTCTAAATGTTCAAAACAAAAGTTTTGCAAATGTTTTATGGGGAAGGAAATGCATTTAACTGCTGTCCACCGGGACAAAACATAGAACACTGGATAAAATGTAGGTTCACAAAGTCAAAAGGTAAAGTTGAAGACAGTTAGAGAAGATGATCAAAGTGAAAGAAGTAAGGGAAGTCAGGTCATTAATCTAGATGGCTGGTGCTCAGCGGGGTGTTAACCCCAGGGCGCCACTAAGCCATATCTTGTGATGCCATCCTCCAAACTCCAAAAGATGACTCATCGTGGACCCAAGCAACTAAGAGGGCAAATAACATTCACACATGGTCTGGCATAGCAGCACGACAGTCCTTGGTGAGACACAAACTTAGCTACAGTCAGTCAAAACTTTGATTCTGTTGGCAGTTTCTGTCTCGCAGGTGTCCTCTGTTCAAATACATCTTTCAATCTGTGTGTTGCCTAACCAATTCCTCTGTGCAGCCTTGCAAATGTATAAACACGTGCGTGCATGTGCACATGAATGTGATGCATGTATGAGTGTACAGTATATGCTTGCCTCAGAGTGAGTCTGTTCCCCTAAAGGTAAGCCTGTGGAGCCGGCGACGTTTCCTCTCATCCTAATGTCAGGCGCTGCTCAGCTGTTGCCTACATAGCTTCTTAACGGTCTGGGGAGCAATGTACCCTCCTGTCCCTTCTCTGCACACCAACACACCCCAGTGACCCAACCAGGGTTAAAGGTCAGCATAGAGCCCACAGCTAGCACCGGAGCGGTCACTCTGGAAAAGTTTCCTTGTCTCCTCTGCTTCACTTTCACTGAGATACATGTGTGAGTTCACATGGCTGTGAAAACATATTTGCCTGTGGAGGTTTTAGACATTTATTTTGTTTGTTATGATTGCATTATATGATTCTGCCACATTATAATGTATGCAGACACGCCAATAACACCACTTGAATTGAAATTGAACGGAGATGATGCAACTCTCTTTCTACATGGCTCTGGAGGAAAAAGTTTGAATTTGAAAGCAGTTTCAAGTGTGGTGTGCATAGTGTAATTTGCGATTCCTATCACACTTTCTCTGCAGCTCCGACAGACAGAGAAAACACAAAACACCTCTATGTAGCTAACACTATGCAGCAGCTACCTTCCTACACAGCAGCATTATGTTAATGATCACATTATGTGTTATAGCTGGCTAATTTGGTTGTATGTATTCAAAACAGCAAAAACCTGGCTATACAACACAACTGTGACAAGCTAAAAAATAGCTGATAACGTTGTGATTATGTAGAGAAACAGTGTATGGGTAAAATAATCAAACAGCAATGCTTCTTTTTTGGCAAATCCAGCAATTTAAATACCTGCCAAATCAAAGTACTTCATCACATTGGCGCAAAAATCATATAAGAGGAGTCTCACCATGACAATGCTAACATGATGACAAGCAGGTATTACGTTTACCATTTTCAATATCTTTGATTACCGTGTTAGCATGCTAACATTTGCTAATTACCACTAAAAGCAAAGAACAGCTGAGATTGATGGGAATGATAAAGGGAGTTTTGAGTTGATGATGGTGCAACATTAAAAGTTAAGGTGGTTTCAATTCATCATGAGGGAGGAATGGATGTCTGTAATATTTTTACAATCCATGCAGTTGTTGTCGAGACATATTACTCAACACCACAAATATCAACATACAGGTGGAGCTGCAGAGAAACTTAAGGCATCACCAAATCTTCCTCTGGGCACCGTGGATGTTTGTACAAAATATGATGGCAATCCATCCAACAGTTATTAAGATATTTCAGTCTGGGCCTAAGTGGCTAACCAACACACAGACTGACATTGCCATCCATAGAGCCACACCACTAGCATGGCTAAAAATCAATAACATAAAGCACTCCGGCTCACCAGTTTACAATATTGTCCACAATGACCTAATTCATGCAGAGACGATAAAGCGAGTTACCACGCTATGCTGTCCTCATTTGTGAAACTTCTGACATTAATCACTTTAGGACATATTTACTTGTCCCTGTGTGCAGCCTCTTTGATATTTACCCACTTAACGGAGCTGTCTGACACTCCATATTTTCAGTTTAGCAGTGGACACTCTGGGTTACAATTCCATGTTACAGGTTAGAGACACAAGTGAGGGAAAGAGACACTACATCAAAGATGAGGCTGAGAATAAAAACCCATCCTGCGGTGGCCTTAATCCTTCAACACCTGCGATTTGAAGCACACTCCTTTGATGTTGTTGGTTCAGCTGGAGAGAAAGAGACTTGATAGGGAGACAGAGAAAGAGAGCGATGGGGAGATAATAGACTGCTCATTTAACACTGAACTAAAGTAAATGCAAGTTAAATTGACAGATTGGCAAATCACTTCTTCTATAACTCTTTAGTAATAAACTCCAGTAAGGTTTACTGCTCCATCTCACTGAAAAACTACTGCATGAGAATGCTGACTGGTGATGTCTGGAGGCAGCACATTTATAACATTCAAAGCCAGCAGCATTTCATAAAGAGTTGTTATTGATCTTGTCTGGGAGCTCTGGACTATAAAATAATGTCCAGAGCTCCCAGACCTCCACAACACAAATGTCTCCACTGTCCTCACATGCTTGACAAATCACTTTAAAATGTTTGTTTCTGTTTTTGTGCTATTTTATCTGTGTAATGTTTTATTATGCTGCCCATATTTACACATTTCATTAAAGATTACATGAATGTGTCTGTAAGTGCTTGAATTTCCCTGTGAATGCAGCCAAACAAAAGTTGAATAAATCGGTCGCACACTACCTCTTACTCAGTAATGACATTATAGTTTTCACGCTGTACTGTTACAACTCAGAGCTGAAACGATTAGTTGATTAATGGATTAGTAACAGTAACATTAGTTAACTAATCATTTAAGCCATTCTTAAGCAAAAATGCCTAAACTTTACTGGTTTCAGGCACTCAAATGTGAATTTATGGATTGTTGTTTGGACAAAACTAATAATATAAAAATGCTACTTTGAGCCCTGGGAAAATGTGATGTGTGGCATTTTTCACTATTTTCTGATATTTTAAAGACCAAACAATCATTCAGTTAATGCAGAAAATAACTGTCAGATGAATCTAAATCTAAAAAAAATACCAAACACACTACGACCAGCTGCAATAATACAACAACAATGGCAATACAATAATATAGGCTACCACACAATGGAACAATATCATAAGCGACAGAGGGGAGAGGGATGAGCCCGGGGCTGCCAGCTCTGCCACCACAGGCCATTCACTCTGTCCAGCAGGAGGGAAGCTGAAAGGACAAAATCAGCACAACAGCAAACAAAGGGGAGGAAGAGGACAAATACTGTATTTTTTACATAATTCAGATTATGCGAGTTATTCCGGGACAATCTAACAGAAATCTAACAGTTGGGGCATGAATGCACTACATGAACATTCAATTTGGGCTGCAGCTTAACAATTATTTTCTTTATTGAAATCTGACGATTTTTAAAAATGGTTTACTGAATAAAATGCCATAACAGTTTCATAAAATTTAAGATGACATCTTCACATAATTTGTCTTGTCCAAACCAACAGTCCACAACCCAAAGGCATTTTAGTTATTATCTCATTATGAGGACCAAAGCAAAGCGGCATTGGTCGAATTTTTTTCTGAGGCTCTACTAATCAATGAATGGACTAGTTGTTTACATTTCTCAAATCATCCCTAAAAAGCCCGTAACTTGCTCAAAATCCTTAGTCTATCGCTCAAAAGCAAATCTTTATGTCAGTGAACATGTCAATGCCATCAGAATGACAAGTCCTTGTATCATTGTTTACAAATGTTTAGTCATGTTATTAATATAACAGTGTACTGTGTAAGTGTTTTCTGATGTAAACTATGGCTAACATTTTGATGAGAAGGATGCACTTTTTTCAATATGGCACATCAATTTCAACAGATAGCTATAGACGATCTATCTCGGTCTCTCTCTGTATATACATGCACACACATACACTTCTATTGGCATTTATTATATATTTTGATCACTGTGTATGGTATTGTGTGTGTTGTGTGTCAGGTGAATGGTCTGAGGGATGTATGTTGTGATTTGTTGTTGTCTATTCTTATTTTGTTTATGCACCATGCTGTGCGAAGAATGATAATAAAGTTTGCCTTTATTTAACTTTGATTTTGACAACGTATTCAGCCATCTTCCATGTAGTGACTTGTGCACTGAACTTATTCCTAGATGTTTTGGGGTGTAAGACTATTAAACAGAGAACCGGTATAATACATTTCGATTAGCATGACATAAGCACTTGATAATGTAGGAAACAGCAGACAATTGTACATAATAATTCGCATCAATGTATCAAAGCATTTGCAGTTTGTTCAAAAGAATGAGGAATTTTTTTTAAGATGTACACAAGTGACGAGGGGATGTGTAGGTTGAACAAGTAGTTTTGAGAATTTCAATTCTGATCTGAGAAATGTACTAAAGCGACTGAGAAAAACTGTAAGCTAATTAGAATTGCAACAAACAGGTTAGGTTGTCCCTGGTAGAATTATTCTTGATGCTTTTTTTTCAGTTACTTATTTAAATTAATTTTTATCATTCCAGCTTTCATGGCTGTGCTGTGTTGCTTATTTATTTTGAGTGACTGTTTCTTGTTTTCATTTTTCTCTTAGTTGTCTTACTATGTCAGCTGTTTATTGCTGCTGTTCAGCTGGTTGACTTTTATTATTATTATTATTATTATTGTTTGTTTGTTTGTTTTTGTTTGTTTGTGTGCTGTTGTTTTTCAGTATATTAATACTCTCTTGTTAAAGTAAAATCTGTCTGGCACAATATGGTATCCAGCTCATCATACTCTATACCAGGCAGGACAGGTTTAAACAAAAACAAAAAAACAAGAATTACAACAAACAATTATTTTCATTATTACAGATTAATATGATGATTAAAAATCCATATGCCATCTTCATATTGCTTGATTTTTAGATGATATGAAACAGAGAAAAACATCAAATCCTCACAACTGAGAAGCTGTGTCCAGAACATGTTCGGGGGTGGGGGGGTGGGGGGGGGTTGGGATTAAGAAACAGGGTGTGGCTTCACTGTTGTCATGGCAACAGAGAAATCCCTGCTTTGAACCCCCTCAACCAGCCACTATAGGGAGGAATGACAATATATGCTTACATCCATGCATGCAGTAATCTACGTGGAGTCTCTGCCTTTTGTGTCTGCATGTCACCCCCATCACACCAACAGAAATTACACAGAGCTGAGCGTCTGCCCATGGACAGGCAGTAGGTATGCTCAGTGGTTTTCCAAGCAATTAATAAAACCTATAATAGCCTGAGATACAACCTATACCATCCCCTTTAGTGGCAGGGTGATAGGCTCTCTGGTTTCACAGAGTTCAAACAAGCATAGCCCATCAGTTATACCAGCAATACTGCTGTACAGCAACATCTTCCTTAATAGGGTGCCACTGTAATAAAACACATGCCATTACAGGGCTTCGTAAACAGGAGTCAACGGTTCCTGTGTGTGTCTGTGGGATAGCAATGAGCACCTGACCTGCTGACAAACCCCACCGAGAATGTGATAGAACATGTCTACATACTGCCAACTGCTGTCCAATATGTGAGTATGTTTACCAGCCAGTACACAGATTGAACCAGTGAGATTTGACGACACAACAGCTGAAATGAAATGTTGTATCATCTTTTTTATCTGCAAGAGGCTAGATTTACCTTCAGCAAACAATTCTGGTTGCTGAACGTTACATATAAAAACAGTACCAGATTGTAATATTTCTTCCTAATATTGGGAAATAATCCAGTTCTCTTCACCAGGTGTGGATAAATTCAAAGCTGGGGCATGCCACCACTGCAACCTCCTTGTAAAATTCCATCAACTGAAACCTGCACAGTTATTCAGTCCTAAGTACTCAGTCACTAGCTCAATATTACTGTCAACATAGCTCTGCTTTCCGACAGTTGCATTTAGAAGATATGGCAATACACTTCCTGAAGAAACAGTTATTCAATAGCAGCTGCGCTAATGAAATAAAAAAAACTAAAGTCACAAAACAATACAATGATTTTACTTTACATATATTCTTAATGCCATATACAATGGCCCGCGACATGGTGATCCACTGTATGTTACAAAATATTACCATCTGGTGGTGAAATGTAGTATTGCACTGTTGCCAGTCATAATTCAGGTAGATGACAAAAGGAAAAACCTCAATAACTAAGTGGAGAAACATAACAAATGCAGATGCTTTCACACGGGTCATGTGGGAAGAATAAATGGTTAAATGGCTTTCCTATAGGAGATTTTGGACCAACGTGTTAGACTGTGATCTCCAACATCATCAAAACATTAAATGACATAATATCTGTGGTGTTCACGTTTGTCTTTGTGTATATATATCTCAATATCTCTATAAATATTGAACACAATAGGGCCCTCAATGGAACCCTGAGGAACACCCTTAGTACCTTAATCATCAATGTCAACACATAGATTTTCTTGTTTGAGAAGAACACATATCTTACATCAGTAGAAACCTATGGTAGACACCCAGGGCATTCAGAAACTCTGTGTGTCAGAGTTCAGGAGCATGGTTGCTCACAATGTTGTGCTTTTTGTTGTCCACGAGATCCATGCTTTGACCTTCTCCATCCACAGGGGACATGTCTGAGAAGGCCAAATTGAAGAAACATATCGAACAATAAATATTTTCACTCATAATGTCAGATGTGGTAATAAGACAGTTTAGCCGGATGCATACCCACAGCTTTGACCCAGACTTTTTTAAAAAACGGCCAAGGATAAACAGAGACTAAACTTCATCACCACCAGTGTTAGCTAACTGGGCTAACGTTACCTGACTAGCGGAACTAACATTACCCAGACCTGTGTTTGGATAATTAGCAAGCAAACACATGTTTCTTTAAAGTTTCATGATTTAGATTTGCTGTTTTCTAAAACGAAACTTTAAACATGTAACAAACAGTCATAACATTAGTCTCCTAAACTCCTCAATTATTAGCTAGACTGAATCCTAGCCTGGCATAACATTAGTTGTTTGGTCCTTTCTCAGAATACCAACAATTCTGACAGTTTTCGACAGCATGTAAATGCAGCAGTGAAAGCGCCAAACGGCAGAGCAGCAGAGGAAAACGTTAGCTCCGGCTGAAGCTGCCAGTTTAACAGCTCGAGTTGCAGTCAGTGCCATATTACCAGTTGAAACGGTTTAAGCTAGCTAGGCTAAAGAGCTAACGAGGATCATAGCTATGTTTGGGAATAAGTCTGCCTGGTTTTCAAGCAGTGTCCCACAGGCATGTCACAATTTTTGGAGTAAGTAATGTTAAAACTATTACCAGCTTTATACATTAATGAATCGCCTGCTAAATGTTGTTAACTGTATCTGAATTTAGCTAAATTAGTGACGTTAGCTAGTGTGCTCATGAAATAACGTTATTGACTCAATCTTACAGAGATGCTGCACCTCACGTTATGTTTTGGTTAAAGTTTTATAACTAATGTCAAAGAAATACTTTAATTATTTTTAAAAGGAGAATATTTAAGTTAACTTTACTACCACAAATCTAGACCTGTAAGTTAACATAGTTGGACCTACATTGGCATTTGTGACATTAAGTTAACTTACACACACCTGGTTTTGGAAGTTTGAGCTTTTTGATCATGTTTTGCTTTTAGTATCGGAAAGTGGAACCATTGCTGGTTGGAGAACAGCCGATTACCTTTTCAGTAAGGATGCTACATGTGCTGATACTCTCAGGTGAGCTGCACATTTATCATCTAGCAGATCATTTGTAAGTCATTCTCTTAAGATGAGACTTAATTCTGTTTTTCAGGATATTTGAGAGCAAAGATTACCTTTGGAACAAGGTGGCAGTGTTTCACAGCTTGTTTCTGTCCGCCTGTGAGAAGCGCCAGAGTGTCAAGTCTGTGTGCATTGGTCATTATGTGCTGCCTCCAGCCTCAGTACAGGACGGTGAGGACTACTGTATACTTATTGATTTGTTGTAAAGCATTTTAAATCAGTGGTTCCCAACCTTGAGGTCCTGAGGTAACTCTGTTGGGTTGCAATATGATTAACTAAACAGGAAATAATAATGAAAACACTGTTACATACTGAATATTTTTACCACTTCTCTAAAAACTATTCAAAGGGATCAGTCACTCTTTGGTTGGACTCACAGACATAATCAGCTTGCGATAAAGGGTTAATAACAGTCAATTTAATTCAATTCAAATTAGCTTTATTGGCAAGAATGTGTAATAACAATATTGCCACATTGCAACAGTCATTGCTTCACTTTGATGGGTCAAGTCAAAAAACATTGGGATCCACACTAATGATTGATTAATTTAAAAGAAAACCAGCTGTAGGAATTATAACTCATACGATGTTCCTCTGATTATCATTTAAGAGGTCAGAAACGTGGTTGGGAGGTTGATTTGGGAGTGTGAAGAGGAGCAATCACTAGCACAGGTAAGTGTAATAATAACATTAATACATTGTTATGTAATAATAACAATAATGCATTTTATTTATAGAGCACTTTTCATGGTACCTAAAGACACTTCACATTAGTTAAAAATAATTAAAGAGAGAGAGAGTGTGTCTATATAGACAGTATATGTAATATACAAAATTAGCACAAAGGCAGATTATGTAAATTACTGTAATCACCGTAATTGCTTCTGTTTTACAGGGTTCCTGTAAGAGTTTCAGGTGCCAGACAGAAGATGAGTACAGTGAAGTCAGCAGAAGCGAGTACGTTAAGTACTTTCCACTATAAATATTTTGAATTGGAATTCAATAAATTGTAAATTGACCTGTAAACTAATTTAGTCCCTATTATGGTTTTGGCAGTTCTGAAGCATTTCACTCAGACTCGTCAGAAAGTGAAGCCCCTCTATGTGGTCATTTGCAAGATTACCCAGTTAGCAACATGCTTACAGGTGAACATTTATCATCATTTACTGTTTGTTCTTTGAGAAAATGTCTGTACTTGTATCTAATAGGATAATAATAGACAATTGACCTGTATTGAAGGTCTGGTGCAATCCATATTTAGATTACGAGACAATCTTCAACATCTGTAGGTAGAAGATTCTTCTGTAAAGTTGAGTTTGTTAATGTTACACTACGTTTTTCTGACTTATTCACTACAGGTTACGTCAGCATGGACAACCTGCAGAAATATTCAGGCGATCTGTGTGATTTCCACCTCGGTTGTTTCCAATGCTCCAACTGTAAAGCCCACTGCTGCTTGCCGCACACAAAAGCCAACATGCAATAAGAGAAAAGCATCTTAAAGAGGAACAAGAAGCAGTTGTGCTATTCACTGTCACAAGCTGTAGATAATTTACTGGCAAATAAGTTATGGTGTTAGTTTATTATGTTTGCATTGCCTACCTGTACTCGTGTATGTACTGTATTTTCCACTAATTGTTTTATCCCGCTAACATAGTCCCTACATTTTCATATTGCCCAATGAAATTAACCTTCTCTGAAAAAGGTAATTGGTACAAATGGGTCCACATTTGTAATTACATCATTGGTATGGAATCTGTCTTACAGTGTGTGCAGTACTGAATCTTTTCTGGTATTACAATGGAGTGAGGATAGACTTTAGAGGTGCCACAGGAATTAAACACGTGTAATCTACTAACATGATTTAGTCTGTAGTCATAACTTTCTAAACAGTACTTTCCTAGATGCAATGTCCTGCACGCTGTTTATTAATCAACTTCATGGGGTTGACAGATTTTTGTTTAATTAGCTTTGAATCACCAGTTGGCAGTTTTATACTAACAATTGCATGCAAGTATGCAGACTGCACAAAAAACTCAACCTGCAGTCTTTTCGTTTAGTGCACTACTAATGAGGTGTATCCAGGTCAGAGATGTTATTCATGTCTTACTGATTTCCCATCTCAAATCTGTACCAGTTGCAGATGATAGGTAACATGAAACATGTGAGACATACAAAAGGGAAAGCTTGACAATTGCAGAAATATATAGATGCCATATCTTGAGAAATGATTTATTTTAATCACATGACTAATCACAATGCTGTAAATTTCATACAAAAACATGTCGGGCACTTTATTCAATTTCAACTCATTAAACGTATATGCTGTATTCCTAACAACTAAAAACAAACCAAACGGTGCTCCCTCTTAATATGCAGAGCCTGTTTTCAATTGGACCATCTCTACGGATTGAGCGCAGTATGACGGAAGTTAAAGGGTGTCTTGCTGATTATATCACGGCATATCGATAATACAGGCTCAATAACACATTTTATCCAATAATAATATAGTGTACAGACGTTAGAAAGCAATGTACAGCTGTTGTATGGTTAAATGTAATCTCATGAGTGCAGTTGAATGTCTTTGCGTGGTCGTGGTCACCCCTTCAAAGTGGACTGTGCCGCTGGTCTTAGACCAATCACATGCTTTGTTTTGGTACATGCCCCGCAATCAGGAAGGTGTAGCTTGCAGCTCCCTGCACTTTGACCGAGGTACAAAACCGTTTGATAGACTTCTGTTTGGACTCAGACTTTGTATTTGTCTGGTTCATCTTTAACGTGCTGTCAGCTCACTGTTATATTTGCCATGGCGCAGCAAAATCTGTCCGTGGTACTGCACTCCCAGGGAGACCTCAGACTGGTAGGACACCGATCACAAACTTGTAATTTACCGTTTCCATGCGATGATTAGTTGCAATCTATAAATTAAACTGACTGCAACTTGGATACATTTCTTTTGCATATTGTCAATTTGTTACAGGAAAAGCGGCCTGTCCCTGAACCAGGACCTAATGGTATGACATTCAGCGATGTATTATCCACTTCATCAAACATTTCCAAATATTTAGAATATGGTGAATATGCTGTGCACGTTGTGTACAGTTATAGTAAGTTAGCTTAACCGAATTTAATGCCGTGCATTAATCCAATTAACGTTAACTGTGAGCAATATGTTTCTCCGTTACAAAGCTACTGTCTGGCTTCTTATTTCAGCTCCATTAATTTTCCTTTATGAATATGTCAGTGTTCACCACACTGCATTTATGGCTTAGGTCAGAAGTACATTTTGGCACTTGTCTGATTAACGTGTGTGACTTGCAAGCCAACCTATCATACACTGCTGTCAAACATTTTTGAAATGACATGTCATTTCGTTTAATTTTATCCATCCATTTTAAATTGCTGAACACATTAAACATATTAAGATGTAGGAAATCATTCCTCAGATTATCAGAAGTCTGGAGTTGAGCTGTATTGTCGTTTTGCAACAAGATCACTCGGTGCAGACCCTCTTATTAATCAGTACTGTACTGCCACACTGTGTCACATTTTGTGCCCAGAGGTTTTGCTCCAGATGCACTCAGTTGGAATCTGTGGATCAGATGTTCACTATTGGCAGCATGGCCGAATTGGGGACTATGTAGTCACGAAGCCAATGGTGTTGGGACACGAGGCTTCAGGGCGGGTGTTGAAGGTCGGCTCAGCAGTCAAGGACCTTCAAGTGGGTAAGTGGTGGATACTGTATGTTGCTCAGAGTTGTGAAACACCAAAGGCAGTGCCTCATGCAGCGTGCACTGCAGAAATCTGCCATTCTGTTATAAGGAATATTTGTAATTCAAAAAGGTTATATTAACTCTGGTTATTTTATAAGCTGTACCTGCAGTGCCATCAATGCGTTTAAATATATGTATTCATTGCACCCTAATGTCATACACTATACATCATTTTGATGCAAGGTCTCAGTCCTCACATTTTTATGGTATTAAAATCACGTTCACACTGTGATAGAGTTACCTGGACAATGCTGTAAGCGTCATTTTGTATTTTTCAGGTGACAGAGTGGCCATTGAGCCTGGTGTGCCCCGCGAGATGGACGAGTTCTTCAAAAACGGACGATATAACTTGTCTCCTACCATCTTCTTCTGTGCCACACCCCCCGACGATGGAAATCTGTGCAGATACTACAAGCATAGTGCCAACTTCTGTTACAAGTAAAGTTCTTCCAGGGTTGCATGGCATTGCACCAGATTACCTAACAACTGCTTGATCTCTGACTGCCAACTGACTCTCTTGCATGTATCCTTTTCTGTCTTTCTTCTTCTCTACTCTCTCTCTCTCTCTGTCTTTTTTCAACTCTCCAGGCTACCTGATAATGTGACATTCGAGGAGGGAGCACTAATTGAACCTCTGTCTGTGGGAATCCACGCCTGTCGCAGAGCCGGCGTAAACCTAGGCAGCAACGTCCTCATCTGTGGTGCAGGTAACTATTATAAATGATTACACAATAAATCAAGTCACCAACTTTTGAGGGAAAAAGACTTATAGGTGATTGTACTGTATTGATGTAACATGCCCTTGAAAGTAAGAGATCTAATTTAACACTCAGTGTAGTCAAAGGATAATACTGACTCAACAAAACTGAAAAACTGCTGAACCTTAACGCACCTTGTAAAAAACTCCTTATTCATATATTAAGACACTTGTGTTAAGCAATACCTGGTGAAATAGTTGCTTGTTTCCTATGAAGGTAAAAATAAACAGGATAGGTTCAGCACATAGTATGATAATGACTTTTCTCAAGCTTCAAAACATGTTTACAATGACTGGTCATTGATTAGTGTATGTGACATATATAGTGTTAGTTTGTCAGATGTTTAACACAGCGTCTATGTTAGCCATCTTATTTATTTCTTCTCTTTCCACAGGACCTATTGGATTGGTCTGTTTGCTCGTGGCCAAGGCAATGGGAGCCTCAAAGGTCGTCATCACCGGTAACACACTCGGTTTATAAACATCCATCTTAACTGAAATGACACAACATACTGGATTCTAGTAGCATTTTATGTTAAGAATGTGTTTCTTTTGTCTCTAATCCACCTTTTCCGTGTTCAGATCTGTCCCCAGAGCGTCTCACAATGGCCAGAGAGTTGGGTGCAGACTTCCAGCTGACAGTGAAGAGAGGAGATGGATCCCAGCAGCTGGCCAAGAGTGTAGAGGACATGCTGGGCGCTCAGCCTCACATCACTATTGAATGCACCGGTGTTGAGAGCAGCATTCAAACTTCCATCTATGTATGTGACTACTCTCAGTAAAGACTATTTATTGATATAGATTAAACTACCAAATATAGAAACAGTATATAAAATGGTTAAAATTTGCACTAAAATGCTACCTACGTTGTAAATACATCTCTAATAATATTCGAATATATAATGATGTAACACTTAAAAGTGGCAATTTTTCCACATTGAGTACTTTTAGTTTTTAATACTTATTAATTACTTAGTATTAATAATAAGTACATTTTGCCAGTAATATTTTCATACATTTGAATGCAGGACTTTTACATGTTATGGAATAAGTTTACAGTGCTGAATGTGAATACTTTCTCCACTTCTGCTTGTCATTTATATAATACTCAGTACACTGTGAGTTTCAGTATCTGCTGATAAAATAATTATAAAAGTTGATATTTTTCCCCGTCAGGCAACACGTTCAGGGGGTGTGGTGGTCCTGGTGGGTCTTGGTTCTGAGATGGCCACTGTTCCTCTGATCAATGCCGCTGTGAGAGAAGTGGACATCAGAGGGGTTTTCCGCTACTGCAATACGTAAGAAATTATCCATGGATTTCCCTTCTTGTTCTATAAGCAGATGTTTAAAGCACATTTGGAGGCTGTTCCCTTTGTGAGTTTATCTTACATACAGTATAAATCACATTATAAATGATTAAGTAATTATTAGGTACCACAGAGACAGAACTCTAGAGTCAAATTTTTATATTGCTGTGTTGCAGGTGGCCGATGGCCATAGCCATGTTGGCGTCGGGTAAAGTGAACGTGAAGCCCCTCGTGACTCACCGCTTCCCTCTGGAGCAGGCAGTCCAGGCCTTTGAGACCACACGTCAGGGTGTTGGGGTAAAGGTCATGTTAAAGTGTGACGAGAATGACCAGAAGCCCTGATCTGACCGGCTGCAGTGACATAAACCGGGTTGACTGAGAGCGACTCAGAATGACATCCAAACCTAAGAAAGATAACAGTGATAGTTCAAAGAGACACTATTAGTAATAATAATAACAGCACTGTGACCACTATTACCTACAGGTCAGAGATGTAATTAAAATCAGGTGGTACGAGTAATTATTTTATGATGCTCTTTGTTTTATAAACAACATTTTAATTGTTTTTTTATTGTATATAATTTGCAATTTTATGTATACGTATTTAAATTTATGATAATTTTACATACAGCTACTTTAGTAAAAGAAAATCCTTAAATAATAAAATTAAAATAACAAAATCTTAGGTATTTCCTTTTTTATATTTGATTTTCACACAACCTGTACTACATAATTGCAGGCATTAGGGGGAACTAGAGATTAAAAGTGGAAACGTATGGCAGTGTCATTGTCATATACTACATACTAACAGTACACAATACTGTAGATACTATGTATGAATCTTTAAAGTATACTGCTTTGCAGTTAGTATACAAGAACTCAACATACTTTACTCTTTCAACTGCAATTAATAATCAGTTGATTTATTTTGCAGCTGTGGGGATTGGGGGATATTACTAAGACTCAAAAAGTGTTGTTTACTGATATCTTTGTTTGAGTGTACTTAATTTCTCTACTTTTCCAGTTCCATGTAGTGTGGAAATTGGACGCAGATACTGTCTGTCCCAATTCCACACTTCATACTATAGTATACACTATGTATACAATATAGTAGTTGTCATGGTGTAGTGTTTTTGCAGTTAGTATATAAGAAATCAATGAACACGCACAGACAGACAACAATCAGACTGCGATTCTGGAGTGCCACTGTCCTTTAAACTTCACACAAAAAGGCAACATGTTTTTTTGAAAAATGAAATACTTTCGGGAGGTGTGGATGACCTTCAGAAAGTTTTTTTAAATTGTAGAAGACTTACTAAGGCAATATGATGTGGCAAAGTCAAAAACATCACTTGCTCAAGATCGTGAGATTTCAAGGTACTAACTCAAAACTGTGAGACAGTAATATACTCTTACAATCACAAGTCAAGTTTGACTAAATAAGTCAAAATGGACACTTACTAAATGAACATTATTTTAACTTATCATTAATGTTTTTATCTTATCACATCCAACTTTGTGTCTAATTTCTTTTCTTGGCGGCAATGGGCTTCCAAAGTAAACTACTCGTCAATAAGCAGGCTACACTTTGATACAGCAAATTCAACTATCAGTTTGATCCAGTCCAACAAAACCAGCCAGGTTTAGCTCAGATTTTATTACCTTGCCACAATGACATGATACTACTTTACGAGGCATGCACACAGATAATGTTCATATGGTTAAAATTTACTACAATGCATTGTAAAACCATTACTTGGTGGTAAGGCTTGTATCTGTCACAGTGGTGTGATTCACAGTTCTCTCTTTCCCTCGCAAGACTGAAAGCCAACATACAGGTGGGAAGATGGCTGCAGTGACTAAACCTGCGTGTTTTGTTTTTTTAACATGGGCACAATACTAGACAAGTTTCTCTTTATGTACAGACATTCTAATACCGCTTATGGCAATGGGACATCTCGCACAACACAGTTACATTCACAATCCACTCATAGTATGCATGAGTTTCAGTCTGAAACACTAAAGATGAACATACAATAGAGTAGCACACGAAAACTTAACTTTTCATACATGTGACTTTGATATCAAAAGCATAATTGATGCATGTTAATAGTTTTAATCAGTTGTGTGTTATTTAAATGTGTGTGAGTGTTTGTACATGAGATTTTAGAAAAGGTTTTTCTTGCCATTCAGAGGTTGAACTTGTGTATTGCCGTATAATGAAGAAAATGAAAAGGATATGGCATTTTTCCCATAAACCCCTGCTGCAAGCATTGGTTTGATTCACATGTACAATATATCAACTTAGCATATTAAACCCAACATTTCAAACACTTAAGTCATTCCCCTTTTCACTGGCAACTACTTTGATGTCTGGCATTTAATTGTGTCTTTGCCATCATCACAAACTGCTTTCAATTCAACAGCAAGATTCAATAAATATTTACAATGCAGCTGTGGCCCCTCCCTACCCATTGCCTTCAGTCGCAATATTAGCAAAATATGTATTTACATGAGAAATAAATAAACGGAGAAGAAAATGAAACTATACAAGGAGTATAGCAGAAGTATCATATTGCATTACATGAATATAAAAAAATAAATTGTGATGCATTCGCAAAGTCAGTCCACGTAATCTCACTGAAGTAACACAAAAGCACAGACAGGACAAATAAATAACAAACAGCACACACACACACACACACACACACACTCACACACACACACACACACACAGTCTCTTCAGCTGATCAGATGAAAAAAAACATCTCATGTCATTAAAATGGCCCTTGCATGTTAAGCACAGACAAACGAGAGATAATAAAGAACTGAAGTAATCAGCTCAAAGGAAAAAAAAACTAAGAGAAATGAATCGACAGGGAGACGCGATCCCCCACACCCCCTTCTCTGGTCAGCTTGGTTTGCCCCGTACGATAACCAATCACAGCTGACAGCTCGTCCTGTGGCCATTGTTTATATGTACATAGGTGTCTCCTGTCCTGTTAGGAGTCTGAACATGGCTGCCGGCATGGTCTTCATGTGAATCTGCCAGCGAGAGAAAGACAGAAACAGAACAATCTCAATTAAAAGGCCAAACATTAGTAGTATTTTCATGTTTATGTACTAAACTGTATCTTTTGTTAGTCTTCCTCTGCATGTTAAAAGCTAAAGTCTTTCAAACTCAAAGCCCCAGTTTGTAATGTAGGATTTCTGTTAAAAATGTGTTGTCTCTACAGCCATATATATTAAATAATATTACATTTCTATACTTTGTAATTCCCTTACCATTATAAGTAAATAGTGATAATAATTCTAAATATTTGCAAATGTGTACATTTGTATGTTATTGTCCTGTGTGTGTGCATGAGTTTAACCTCGCCAACAGAGTTCGAGAGGGCCTGGACAATCTTCTCATGTGCTGTGGCCACCACACTCTGCCCATTGATCTCTATGATCCTGTGACCCACACGGACGCCACCTCGCTCAGCAATGCCTCCACGCATCAGACTGCATATCTGACACACAAAACAAAATGTGAATGAATTAAATGCATGCCACTAGAAGGGTAAAATGTCTGCAGTGATAGGGTGACGACATCTGAAACTGGAGCTGTAAGGCCATGAGAAATAGTTTAAACTGCACATTACATCCTTGCTAAAGTTAATGGGACTTTTGGAGAAGGGATTGTATTCGGTGTATAAATATCATTCAAGGCAAAACAGCAATTTATCACGACACTGCAAATGACAGTTTTTCTTCAGTGTATCCGATAGAGAAAATAAAATGAGCACATAAATCTAAACAGAGACAGCAATGTGAAACATATACATGCTGTACGATACAGATACAAAATATACCAAACAAAAGAGTTAACATTTTGTCCATTAAAAAAGCAGTAAATGGTAATGTTTTGAAAAATGACATTCTGTTAATATTAGTCAGTGATATATTACTTGTAATAAGTGATATTACTCAGTAAAAGTAATAATACCATACTGTAAAAATACTACTTAAATGTAGTTAAAAGTATTGGTCCTTGAGATTGTTAATTCGTTAGATTATTATTACTCATGCATTAATGTAAAAGCAGGAATTTACTGCTGTAGCTGGTTGAGTTGAAGCTCATTCTGAACTGCTACTAAACTGACGATTATTTCCTCCATTAACAGATTGATCGTTTGGTTTGTGAAAATTCTGAAAATGGTGAGAAATGCCTTCCAGATTACTCAAAGCCCATAGTGACACCATCGCAGTGCTTGTTTTGTTCAACTTATAATAAATTAAAATAATTAAAAAGAAAAGCAGAAAATCTTGAAATGTTTTTGCATGAAAAACGGCTAATTGAAAAATCATATCAGCTGTAAATTCACATATTCATATATTGTAACTAAAGCTGTTGGATAAATGTAGTGAAGTAAAAAGTGCAATATTTCCCGCTGAAATGTAGAGGAGTAGAAGTAGAAAGTGACATGAAAAGAAAATACCACAAATTTGTATTGATATTATTCACTGATATTACTAATATCAAACTAACCAATATGCTCCTTGTTAAAAGAAGGCAGACTTAAACTTACAATGCCATTCTGGACACTGAAGCCCAGCTGATACTTCAGATCTGGTCTCTTGATGAGGACGGTGGTAACAGGAGGGCAACTGACGATGTTCATTTTCACCTGAACCTGGTTCTTCAAGCCCTTTAACACAGAGAAACACACAAACATAACAAGCTTCACAAAATTTACGTGGTTTAATGTTTAATTACTATTTATATCGCAGCCTCTTTCAGCCACACTCGTATGTACATCCTCAGTGTCTCTGTACCTTAATGATTCCCTGACAGGTGGCGAGTGGCAGCCCCACTAGGCTGGTGTTGTTGATGGACATGATCTGGTCTCCGATGCTGAGCTTGCCAGAGCGAGCCGCCGGCCCGCCATTCATCATGTTGGCTAAGATAACTGTGGGCAGAATGGAGCCCCAGCCGGACTCCACAATCACCACACCCAGGATCTCCCCTTTACTCTTCTCCAGCTGCAGCTGTGGAGGAGGAGGAGGAGCATCATGTACTGACCATAATACCAGAATTCAAACAATATGACTGGAGCACAATGATTGGTTTAAGCCGATAATACTGCAAATACGCTAACATTAATGCTACTGTGTCAAAAAATGTGTTTGCATTAGCAAGCTTCAATCTTATTTTCCCACAAAAAATTGCTGCAGTTGATCTAAGGAGCAATTGATTCAGCAACACATGGAGAATGCGTTTCCACCTAAAATGGTAGGATTTCCTTTTCTGTACCGTTTTCTTGCTACCTTCCTTGGATGAGAGCAGAAGTCTATGGTTCAACAGCAGCCCTGGAGCTCAGAGGGTAGGGCTGGGAAATATCACGATATACACAGTCTGTGCCATACTGTTTATATTGAGGTATCTATCCCTTTATTATCTGTGGTTGCATTAGACTATTGGAGGCAATGTTGCAAATCAATGAGCAGAACTGCATTACGGCAATACTGCTATCAGAGGGACATTTTCTTAGTAACCTTGTCAGTCTTGTTTATTTTTCCCTGATTGTCTCACATGGGGAAAATGTCTAGATCAGTATATTTACATTTATGTTATACATAAATACTAAACCATTACTTGTGATTTCTTTTAATAATTCATTACATCAGCATTTGAATTCACAGTCCTTTACAGATCCAAGAATTGTGCACATCTCAACTCTGCCTTAATGCAGAATCCATTTTCCTGCTCTTTCGACCAGCAGGTGCGACTCGTGTACACATGAAGCCTTGAGAAATTAACTTATTCTCAACACAGTTGGTTAGCAAGCTGTAGTGCTTCAAGACAGCCCAGTTTCCCCATCACTAAAAATTACCCATGTGCCTCTGAATTAGCAGCTGTGTGGTGGTGCCCATGCAGCCTCACTGCTCATATAGCAGAAACTGTTTCATGGCTTCTAATTCTCCAAAACAGCCTCCAGTAATGCTTGAGTGTTAGCTAAAGAGAAGATGCTACAGCAAAAAGAAAAGGAGCTAGAGATAACATGCTCCGAGTAGATTTTACTGTACCATCTGCCCCTTAATCGGTCTAATTAGTTAACCGCTCCTGTATATGTACACTGTGAGTTTCTGCAATGGCCCTGCAGCATGAGCGTGATTTGTGCTACACATGTTATGTCTCA
The DNA here is from genome assembly GCF_021292245.1 of Micropterus dolomieu. Classification (NCBI taxonomy): domain Eukaryota; kingdom Metazoa; phylum Chordata; class Actinopteri; order Centrarchiformes; family Centrarchidae; genus Micropterus; species Micropterus dolomieu. The sequence goes on from NC_060169.1 coordinate 16,628,025, forward strand.
CAGTGTGTATTGTCAACTTGTAAGAAAGAATCTTGCAGATCTTACACAATTTATATACACCAACCTCTTTGCAGTTTTCAGAGTTGGAAAAGTGAATGAGGTCATCATTGTACATCTCCTGGGTGTTGATGATGTCACTGTACTCCTTCTGGCTCAGGTCTTCGGGGTTAATGCCATTGGCTCTCAGGAACTCCTGGTAAGCTACGCTGAATGCCTGGCCGATGGACTGAGCGATAAGCTGCGCCTGCAGGCAGAAAAAAAAAGCAGGAATCATGACACAAATGTGTTTGTGATCTTGTTTTGTTAGATCGACAGAAGCTAATCTTCACTGAGTCGTATATAAATAACAATACAGTGGCACTGAGTGCCAAGAATATGTTAAGGCCCAATATAAATTGATTTTCACTATCATAAGCAACTTGTCCCTGTTGTGAGAGGAGAATAGAAAAACACACATTTATTTTCATGCTCAAGTTTCAATGAGAAGGAATGAAGGTTAATGAAGACAATGGGCAGACAATAAAAATCTACACCAAGTTAATTCTCTGTTAATTTCAATTTCAGCTTATCAAATGTCAGCCGTATATGACATTTGGCAGGGAGTACATGGGAAAAAAAACGAGGTTGAACTTTAATATATCTTTTGGCACAATAACCAATAAGCTATCAGCTACAACAGGCTGACTGCACAGGACACGCCTGAACACCACGTGCTGTGAGTGAGAATGCACACACTAGTTAACAAGCGAGCAGACATTCAAACAAAGATTGGTAAAATGGAAGTAAAAATGGTTGTCACGTGCAGCTGACGATATTCACTTATAAATAATTAACAGTATCCAGTCAGTTTAAAATCAGTTAAAATAAACACTTTTACAACATGACAGGTGATGAAGGGGCACTTGAGCTCATCTAGTAGGGCTACACAGGACAAAAGAAACTGGGGGCCACTTCTTTGATGCAGCCTCCATGTTGACCCAAAAGACATTTGCCACAGAGGAAGGGAAAAGTTGGGAAAAGTGAAATTAGTACAACATGAGTCATGTGTAAAAGAAAATGAAGAGAGGGTACATTACATGTAATTTTGTCAGCCGTATTTATAATTTTTTCCTACTTAATTAATTTTGATATTTGCATATAAATTTCTTGCAGTATTTGCAGACATAAATGGCCAAACCTCTCAAAATCATTAGACTGAATTTATTTTGCAAAACAAAAAATAAGTAGAGGCAAAAATAGGCTAACACTGCATCCAGCCAGTGCAGCCACAATAACAGAAACAGTTTATAAGTTGATGGATGAGCGGCTGGATGATTCTATTATGACTCTGGCCGGCCTTTTAAAACCTGGCAGCAAGATTAGATGAAGACAGGACAGATTGGACTCCAGTCCTTTATACTGACTGGCAACAGACACTGAGTTGCTGGCTCCTCATCCTCCACATTGTTCACGTTGCCAAGTCTTGCTGAATCTGCTTCAACAAGACGAGCAGCAGCTCTCTTTGTTGAAAAATAAATATAAAATGCCCAGCCAATCTACATAATTTCATGTCAGTGAGTTGCTTTAATCGGTTATTAAAGGTCGCACAACAACATGTTTTTAGAATTCAACATTTGTGACAATGTGGAGTAGAGGCTGACATTTCTTTGTAAATCCTGTGGGGTCACGGGATTTCTGTGGGATTCCCGTGGGATGGGAGTCAATTTTGCTAATCATCACAGGGGCAGGCGAGACGGAAATCATAGATCAGTTTTAATATATAAATATGCAGTTCTAATATGAATAAATGCTATTTTCTGATTTGTTTTAATTGGGAAGGGGATGGGATGGCACAGGCGTGTTTTTGTGAGAGTGGGAAGGGACAGGGGTGGAAATCCACTCTTCTGTCACCTCTAATGTGATAATAATAGAAAAAAATTCTGGATAAACAAATAGAACTGTGTCTTGGAGACAAATGGAAGAAAAGCATTAATATATGTTATAGCTGAGGCAAGGGCGACAATTAAGTAACACAAAGCAAAAACAAGTATCATCTCTCTTTATGTTATCTTTAGATGTTGGAGGATTCATCTACTATATGATTTTACATAATAACAGAACAACAACGTGACTCTCTATAGACACATTAACAGACACAGCAGGTTTGTGAACTTGAAAACACACGAAGCACTTACATCTTCAGACTCAAAGACATGGCATATCATCTTGTACTGCTTCTTTGCCTCGGGTGCCCCGGGCGTAGTTTCAATACAGTCCTGTGAGGCTGTGCGTGGCATCCGGCGTCTTGCCATCAGGACCACAATGTTCCCAATATCGGCAATGTAGGATATAGTACGGAGTGCGTTGTCCATCATCGTCTCCTGTAGGCATATCAGCCAAAATCACATACGTCAAAGGCAAAATCAACCTTTAAACGTCAACCCTATGTTTTTTTTTAGCACTCTGCAGCTAAGCACAAGTGTCAATTTGTGGATTTATAAGATGAACGGTAGAGGAACAGACTGTGATGATGGTGTCGTTTGGATATAAAGCTGCTCCATAGAACGACCCCTGTAACTGTATGATAGCACCCATGTTCATTTTACATGGGATATGAAGACATTTTTTTGATTCACAGTTGTGAGCCCTGAAATCAAATAAAAATCCTCCTGGACCTAATATCTGAAACAAAAAATAAATATGAACCCAGAGACATTTAATGATTCAGTGTCTCCGGACAAACTTCCAAAAAGCTGGTGATGTCATCAACGCAGGTCTTCATTCACTGATTTCCAGTTAATGGAGATGACTGGGTTTATTATTGTAAATGTTGACTTTAATGCCATGTAAATGTTCCTCTGATACTACCATAGTTTTGAGAAATGTTCTGTAACTGCTGCTGGTAATCACCCAGTGTCTGACACCTTTTGATCAGTAATTTTGGAGAATTAAAGTACCATTGTGCAACATATTTGTTTCCTTCCTTTGCCAAACTGCATGCTTCTTTTTAGAGCAGAGAGGGAGATGAAAGTACAGTGGATACAAAACATGCAGGCATGCTTTTGACTGAACTCAAAGCTAGTGTATAATCTGATTATAGCCCAATAACTCCCCGATAAATTAGATCTTGAGTATGTGTTCATTCGAAAATAATGAACAGGTGCGTTAAAAACTTTGGTTTGGATATCGGAGTGTTTGTGTTGATGAAACAAAGTGATTTCAACTGTGTAATCATGTTTGTTCACTCAGCCAAATAATTGTCTTGTGTCATAATGTAGATTTTTTGAGGTATTGTTTCTGAACACAGCTATGGTCTCTGCTATTTAGAGACGAGGTGGCCTTTGAATCTGTGGCTTTGCAGACAAGAACTTGTATTTGTTCATGTTTTATGATACTATGCTAAATTTCATTTCAGTTTAGTTAACTTCCCTTCATTAACTGTGTCTGGTGGTTTTATTCCATTTGCCTAATTAGTGTTGTTGTTCCAGCCCACCTTTGGAGATGTTCTTATTATGAATCAATGTCAGAAACCCCATGCAAGCTTCTTAATTGCAAAACGAAGGCGTTTTACTCAGAATCTCCCTCTCTCAAGAGTGCCAGGCCAGTGGCAACTAGATGGAAAAGGGAGCAAGAAAGCTACTGCATTGCAGCACGTCGTTTAGTTTCTGCCAGGAGGCTGCCCACACACACACACACATATACATTCTGACACTCTGCTCAGATGGCCAGACAGCAGCTCAAAGTGAAATACTGCAAATGAATCATCTACCACATATACTTTTAACGTGTTACTGTGAGCACAAAGCTCTATTTATGATCCCAAGAACTGCAAAGCTCTCAGAAGCATTTCTGCTTGTATCAGGGACTGCACCTCCTCCTGTGAAGACTTGTACTGCTGCTCCTGCACAGCTGTGTGTTGTAAAGCTAAAAGGCAAGAAAACCTTGACAAAGCTTCTGCAGGAGTGGAGAGAAGCTTTGACAGAAAACAACTGACAGATAAATGTGATTTTTCATTCAGAAAAACTTCAATAAAGTCAAATTTGAATATGATTTTTGGATTTTTTTTACTGTGTGTAAAATAATTGCAGTAAACACCATACAGTCCATGCTTCGATAGCCTTTTAACAAAGGACTAATTGAGAACATATGTAGTCATTTTTTGGATATCTATACAAATGTACAACTATAAAGAAACATTCTTATACTGAAACCAGAGAGTGCAGATTGTGCTAAATTCAAACAGCTTGCAATGTACATGCTCTTTCCGCCTTTGCCGAGTTTATTCTTATCCTCAGTTAAAGAGAATTCTGACATTAAATAAATCATGAGATTAAATAAATAAATAACAATCAGTGGCGGGGTTTCATAAGAAGCAGTATAAGTCAACGGTTAAGCTGCCGTTATGTCAGCTCTGACACAACAACACTCCCCTGATGTGTAGCCCTGTATAACAGGCCGAGGTCCTGTCAGGTTAAACAGCTTTTAATTTTCACGGATGAGAAAAGACACTTCGGATAGAAACATGACGCATGTTGGTAGTTGCTGGTACTCACCTGTGAGTCTGCGTTTAGGACTTTGATCCTCTGGGTGGAGATGAACAGATCAACCTCAGTGAGGGTTTGAGCATCCCCATCTGCACTCTGCAGCGCAATAAAAAAAAAAAAGAAACAGAAGAGCTGGTCAGAGAGTCTCCTTTGACTTTTTATTGCTCAAGATCTTTGTGCCGAAATTGACTGTTCATGGTAAACAGTTATTTACAACTGCCTGAATGGTGTCTGTGTTATATGTAGGAAGGCATTAGTTTAGACAACCAAACTGCATGCATGAATAGTTTAGGGCCCGGCAAGGGAAATGCTTGTTAGATGGACAGGTTGTTGAGTCTAAAGGTGAGGTGGAGAAGGCAGGAAAAGAAAGTGTTTGGCAGTTGTGTTACTTTACATCAACTGTCCTGGCACGAGCACGGCAAGCTGGCACGGAAACAAGAAACGGCTCAACACTAAACCCTTACCAGCTGGCGGTTCTGCCAGTGAGAGCAACGCAGCTTCGGCACAGAACAAGCCTGCACAGATTTCCCCTCTAATCGCTGTGTACTGCAGACTAATAAAATTGTATTTGATTTTGCTTAATTAAAATTGCCTGATGCATTTTGAGATAAGGCAATAGTGCTGAAAATATGAATAAAACACATCTAGCTGTAATTTAATATTTAATGTAAGAAATGGTCCCATTTTTTTGAGGCTGTGGCTTGTAACATTCAGTAGTACTTTTCATTTTTATCCCTAGCAAGTGTCTGAAGATGCTCGGAAACTTACCAAATATGATGAGGTGTAAGAATAATTCTTTTGGGGGTGTAACTCCTTTCCCTTGTCTATTTTCATTTTCATGCCTTGTGCCTGTCCCCAAAGAAAAGCAGTGTCGTTTTCAATCAGCTCAGCATATGGGCAAAGCTCGCTAATTTGTGAACACTGGTGAGCATGTATGATTGCAGCTATGCTCTCGTTTGAAAATCCAACTTGTCTTGTGGATTTAATGCATGATGGTCTGCGGAGGCTGTTGTTACAGGGGAAATGAGTAACAGCCTCTTCTATGGCGAACCTCTGCCTGTATGGTTGATGCAGTGCAAAATGGTATGTTGCACCTGAAATATTTGATTAAAGCTAAACTGTGATGTCAAGTTATAAAAAGTTAAAGATTAGATTAAGCAAATAATATAAAAGCAAATCATTTTCTTTTAAGCTCTCCTTGGTTACTCATAACATTAAGCCTAAATACATGCAGCCATAGCTGAGGTTGTTTACAGACAGTCCTTCTGTCCACTGTATCTCAGGATCATCAGGGCAAATAAGCAAGATGTGAACTGAGAATTCCAGTGATAATTTTTTTCTGCTTCCACTGATGAAAACTGTTAATCACACAAAAATTAGGCATGCGCAGAATTACAATCTCCCAATTTAAGTACAAAATATGAAAAAATACTAGTAACACAAATTAGAGTTGCAGCTGATGACATGAGCTATGCGTTGGGTGAAGTGATGTTTCCCGCTGTTCTCTCTCTCTTGCTACAATGAAGCTGTATTCCTTTGGCCCTGAGCAAAAAGGTTATTATGTTCAGTATACTGTGCTTTCGGTGTCAGCAAAACCTAAAATAGACATTTAAATTTCCATTTTCTCCTGTCATTTGCGAGTTATCTTGGTATATTCATAAGGAGAGGAAACTGTGCAAACGGGTTGTTAGACATTTTTACTGGCTCAAAGTCCTCCATCACTAAACTACAAAAATCCTCCAAAGCTTCTGATTCTTCTGTTAAAGGTAAGAAACTTAATTTGACTTTGGAGCATTATTAATAGCACATGTGTCACTTAAAAATGTTTCTGGCGCTCAGACAGTGAAAAAGTAGGAATCAATTATACGGCAGACACAACTAATATACTAAAGCTTGGGTGGTTATTTTACATATTTAAATACCTAAATATGTCTTGTACTTACGTGTCATTACACTCCTAAACATATATTTACGATCTCATGAAACAAGTACACAGTGTTGTACTGCACAGGTTAACACTCAGTAAAAATGGCACGGTATGAAAAGAAACCCAATACATAACACAGCCTGGAGCTTCCACCCAAACTGTCCTGCTGACATGTTTCTGTTACCTTGTGGTCACAGGGATTGCATTTAAATTCATGTCAGTGTGCTGTTATTAAATGTGGCTTCAGCATTGATCCTTAAAACACATCTTCAACTATAACTAACTAACTAAAGGTCCTTGTACAAAAACATTTTATGATGTATCAACTAGACATTTTGTCTTAGTTCTGGAAAACCTAAATTAATGAACACGACAAATGTGACACAGATGGGAGAGGATACACAGAAACAGACAGGCACGAACGAAATGAAAACCAAAAGGTGAGAGTGGAGGGAAAGTGGCCAAAGGGTCTTCCTTTTGCTCTGTTTATTACACACCGCCTTTTTCTTGATTTTGGCAGCCTTCTGTACCCTCTGGCAGGCGGGCAGGCAGGCAGGCGTTGGGACGGGACAAGGTCAGCGGATACGGGAGCACAAAAAACAGGAGGAAGAGGAGGAGGAAATAAAGAAGGTAAATAAAAGAAGGTAAGACAGTAAAGCCCCAAACCAAACGGCAGGTGTGCTGAGAGAGAGTGACAGACAGGAGACAGAGAAAAGTGTGTGTGACTGTGTGTGTGTGTTTGTGGAGACAGCGTTTTGTACAGCCGTGTTGGTTATCAGATACAAATCAAAACAGCAATTAGAGAGGGTAATAATTGCCTTTTCTCTTTAAACACAGCAAATCAAAAGCACGCTGATGTGAACTGACACCGTTCCTGCTCAGTAAGGGTTAGGGTTTTTTTTGGATGTTGTTAATTTCTTCTTACATTTATCAACAGAAAGACAGATGATAAAGACAACAAAGTCTATACATCAGGTTGTGTGTATTCATAGTTTTCAGTCACTTGACATGCGCGGTGAACATGAGGGCTAAACAACAGACCAACATAGCGGCTCACACTCCCCCATAGAGACACCGTAAAAGCAGTCAAATTTTATTTGGATCAACATTCAACTCAAAAAGAAAGATATGAACACAAACTGCAAGTGTTGGGCATATCCGATCCATATAACGTTACAGCATCCGCTGCTGCATTTCTACCATTAAAAACCACCAGGTCCCTGCTGCCGCTTGACTGCGTGGAATCCCTCACTTACAGCCAAGGCTTGTCTCCTCCTCGATTAGTGCATCCGAAAGTGCAACAACAATCCAGCATTTCCAGCAACTCAAAGTAAAAGTGTATCACAAAAGACGTTATTTTCCTGAAAATAACGTCTTTTTTGCCCTCCAAGGGAGAGTTTCATTGGAATGTGACATCACGTAAAAACTATGAATGGACACTGCTCCTACTACCTCACATGTAGATGTCACAGTCTAAACGCTATTACCAGACATGCTGGAAAACAATCAGCACTCACAGAGGCAGGGGAGGGGACAAAGGCCCTGGCAAGGATTTAAACTGTGCACTTGGGGTTTGTTCTCTGGGCTGCATTAAAAAAGTCACTATGTTGGGAATTAAAACAGCTTAGATCATGGCTGTAATGTGTTTCATTAGTTCATTAGTTATTCTGGCCTTGGTGTGGGACCTACAGTTGTTAAGTACTAAACTGATAATATTTTGGAGTACTTTGCAATCTTTCAAAATCAACCCTTCTGTGTGAAGTTCAAGCTGAGCCACAGTCCCTCTCTCCATCTGCCATCGACCAGAGGAAATGATCTTGACCCTTATTACATTCTGAGTGTGAGGCTGGATGTTTGCCCGAGCCACAGCGCAGAACTGTAACCGCTCAGGCAGTAATAGTTTAAAATAAATAAATAAACAAATAAAGAGCAGGGAAAACAGCCCAAAGGGGAGAGTCTTTTTCGGGTTTTCGTTTTTTAAAGTTTTCTCCTCCGTCATCAACTCTCACGCAAAACAGACATCTGAGGCTTTCAGCAACATCTACTGCTCTGCTGAGGAGGAGCAGAGCAGGGAGGAGATAGACAGCACAAAAGAGTGAGTCGGGGGGTGAAGCTGCATAAATATTACATCAAACAGAGTGAACATCATGCCAAAAAGATCTGCATAAATAACCTATACACCTTGCTACAATTTACCTGGCATACTTCTTTATTGCTCAGTTCAGTAATTCAGGGTCTAGTGCGTTCCTGTGCTTGTATACGCTAAATGTGAGCTTGTTCAGCTTGATCTGGAGCAAAGATTAAAAAGTATGGCAGCACATTACAGCACACGTGGTTGAGTTTGAGCGCAGTCGGCAGTGTCCATTCTAATGTTAAAGGTTAAATGTCGTTTGCTGTACAGCTACTCATTTGTCCACGAGGGACAAATCAAGGACATAATGGCCAACTTCGTGTTCAATGGACCTGTTCCAAGCAGGGAAAGCAGTAAAGGTGTGATAGCTGGTTTCATCCCTGCAAGACATTTTGCAGGGAAGGCGATTGTGCATGACAGAGAGTTTTGTTTACCTATTCTTTGATCAGATATTTGATTTAATAACGTTGCCAGTTTTAAGACTATATTTCATTCAGGAAATGTGCGTGACAACATTTAACATTTGACAAAGTTTGACTAAAATTTTACGTCAAACATCGTTTATATTTCTCAAAATATGGAATAAAATTATTGTTTTGGTGTCTGTAGCACAATTCTGGTATTGTACTGATCTAGACTATTGCCCATTAAACCATCATATTCTAAAAGGTTTTACATTTACACTTTTTTGCAGTTATATAAACACTTGCAGGCAACAGAAGCCATTTCCACTCACTGCCAGCCACAATTTGATATACATTAAGACTCATTTTTGTGTCTGCATGAGGACCACTGACTCTCAATGCTAAGTAGAGGTGGGACAGATTACACTACACTAAAGCATGTAAAATTAAAGGATAGGGCTGAGTGATAGGGCTATTAAAGGCTTGATTCTTGTAAGTCTGTCACTGAATTAAAGGACCAAACTATATGTTTATTTACTTACCAAGACTTGAGGAACCTGCAGAATGTGGCTAACATAGAGACAATGCAAAAAAACGGCTGCTATTTACTTTTTCGCGCCATTCTGATGTTTGCTGTTACCTGGAACCTGATCATGAAACTTGACTTAATATTTCAAATGTTTTTAAAGTGGGAATGTGATAGAGAGAATGAGTAGGGAGAAAGAGAGCACATTGGTAATTATTTTAGTATGCAATATGTGTGCATGTTTGTGTGAATACACATCCACTACAATACGTTTCTCTGCCTCTCTTTCTCTACTCTTAATTCCTGTCGTATCCCACTGGACAACTACATGCTTATGTATCCATCTCAGTCTCATTACAGCATGTAACTTTCTAAAAGTAGACTATTACATTGGAGGTCATTTAATATTTAGAAAATCAGCCAAGCTTGTGTTCACATGAGAGGTAGATAAAAGAGTCTGGTGTCTGGGTAGCAACTGCGCACCAAAAAATTCAGTGCTGCTTTTTGTCAGCATGTCACGAAACAGTCTTTGCTTTGATCACACAAGTCACCTGGAAGAAGGACCCTGAGTCCACAATTTGGAAATGTGACAAACGTACAAAAGCTGAAAGTCACGCACTTTGGCCACAGTGGCAGTGATGAAGAGAGCAATCAAGTTAATCAAAACTAGAACAAGTCGAACTCCGCTATGCTGCACTGGTACCACCCACAGCATTTCTCGGAAACTGCACTGGAATATCATCATCATCACAACAACATTAGTGAACAGCAGGGAGCGAGTGTCAACAAGAGAAATATAAGGTTCACATGCCAGCAGTCCCATTATCCGGCCAGCTGTGTCAAATACATGCCCCGCGGCCCAATCTGGCCAAGTTCTTTAGATGCCCTAAAAGACCACTCATGCCTAATATATGACTACAATGTTGCTCTAGATGCAAACAGCACTGAAGTCCATGTACATTTCATCAGGAGCAAAATGGACCAGGCTTAACTTGTCATAACCATTAAGTACAAATGATAATACATTTATACAAAATACTGAAGTTTAACTTTGTCGCTTGAGCTTGTAAAATTGCATGCATTTTCCCTTCCAGATATGTACAGTAATGTGAGAAATAAATTCCAATACTGTATGACAAATGCAATCAAACATGCCGTATTAGCCATGTCAAGCCGCTGGACTTATTTTCTGAGGGGCTTCTGTGTATTTCGACACAGTGTTACCAATGCAGCTTAAATAACAACAAGACCAATGTAACATTACGCTGGCACCTCTGGGGAGAAGAGAGAGAACTGCCGTCATATAAAATTCTCTTTCAGAGTGGGACAGCAAACCATCCGCACTGATCGGATGCTGTCTCCTGGGGTGTGATCAAACACATCTCCGCAACACTATGAGCCTGGAATAAGTTAGAGGGGAATAGGCTTTCAAATAGCTGTTTCCCACTGCATGAACCTCCCAAGGAAACAAGGAATCTTTCTAGGTACTCAGGAACTACAATCTAAATGTATTTTCTGGCCCTTGAAATGTCCCAACTCTGGTGGTAGTGTGTTCCAATGACTCAGGAACTACTGGGGTAGAGTTTTTTGTACTTTACTGTATCAGAGATGGGTTAAACACAAACCTCAAGGCTGCTACAACTCCTTAAAACCACCCAGATAGTTCCTGAACCATCAGAAAGAACTACCCCAGGAGCAGGGACTCTTTTTACAGAGGAACCAACCTACTGCCCAGAAAGTAAATTTAGTTTGCAGGTAAAGTTCATTAAAAGGTTCTGGGTTCCCTGGGAAAGTTGCAAAACTAGTTCCTGGGACGTTTTGGTCAAAAAGGGCAAAGCATCCTTGTTTAAATGATGAAAACAACAACAACAAAAAACACAGCGCGCTGACTGAGTAGAAGTATGGATATGAATATCTTCAGGCCAAAAATTAAACACAATGTGCGTGTTTGCATGTTTGAGTCAGTGTGGCTGGGTGTGTTTTTGAGTACCTTGACCCTGCTGACAGCCTCCTGCGCCTGCATCATGCGGATGTTCTTGGAGGGGTTCCTCTCAGACAGCAGCTGAGTGGAGCCCAGGTAGTTAGCAGCAAAGATAATTCCATCAATCAGATCTTCTGGTTCGCACGGTCCTGGGACTGGGCCAGGGAGAAGTAGATATGGTGGTTATTAACAGGGAGACATGGGGAAGGACAGAGGAAAAGGGTTGGGTGTGTGGTGGAGAGAGTGTTCTAATCACTGCAGTCAACGTGCTGCGTCTAAAACAGAGCCAAACACAGTTGCTCTGGAGATGAAGAGATGGTGATAACAGGCTGGTTGCAAGTGAACATTGAGATGGCCACTGGCTGTGAGCTGATGGAGGCGCAGTGCTGGTGGGAGGCTGGACCGAGATTAATCTGCGTCTGTGATATGTAGATGTGGACTCTCGGACACCCACTCAGGGGCACAATGCGCAGTCATCATCTAAAGGAGAAGCCAGGCAGCTAAGCCCCTCACATATTATTAAGCCAAGCATCTGCCCAGAGGCAGTGAAAGAGCACTGGATGAGTTATACCAGGCCTGTGATATGACAGACTGAAGGCAAAGTAACACTTGGAATGGTTCCATGCAATTCCATTATTTTGATTTCATCACCAAACAGGTGTGCAGACAGATTAACTTACCATCGACAAAGCTGGGGAATGATGCAACCTTCTTTGTTGGCTGGAAGACAATGAATGAATAGGTTAACGATCACTTAAGCATTTCTCTCCAGTCTCAAATAAACCAAACAAAACATTTGTGAACTGTTTGTGAATGTTGTCAGGTGTTACACTCGGCTAAGATGTCACATTTCATGTCCATGTTTGAAAAACAGTGATTCAGATTTGTCTCTTGACCTTCTACAAACATGCAAGCTGACCATCCTATCACGCAAGATATGATGCCCTTCTGCTATTTCGCTGGTAGTTGATTTTCACAAACTGCCGTGACAAAAAGATCCTGTGTGAACAGTATGAGTGACTTGCTGACACTGTCATTTTACATGAGACGTTAGGAAAGCGGTTTAAGAAGTCACCCTGCTACTACAATAACTGTTTTGTTTTCATGACTTTTCTATGGAAACAAAACAACATACCCCCCTCACCAAGGCTATTTTGTGTCACTTACAGCCTTTGACGTTTACACAATGTAGTTACGTATGAACAAAAGGAAGACTAAACATGTTAAAGGTCAACTACACACAAGGCAGGCACCCCATAAGAAACAAATAATCTGGCACTCTTGATGCTTGTGGAGAAATTCCCTTTGGTGCTTTTACTTAGAATAGGCATCATAATTATTCAGATATTTCTATTTTTTTTTTCAGCAATGCCCTTCCCCACATTCACACAATTACATGCATTCAAACCTTGGTATTACTCCTGCTGCAGAAACTGGACATACTGTATGTGCCTTGCTCAAGGGCACGGCAAAAGCGGGTGTGGAGACAAAGTGTGCAAAGCGTTACTCACCCACTTCACACATTCACATTGCTGTGGGAGGTGGGAGAGAGGATGTAAAGGGAGGTGATGGAGCATGGCCACAGAGATAGCTGAGGATTTTGAAGTGATTAATTTGACTCACACTCATCCCTCTCGATCCATTGGATCCTCTAACCTGCTCCCCACACATTTAGAAGGTTTACTCTGCTCAAGGACAGGGAGGTGTGGTTGGAGCCCGTACATGAAGTATCCAGTGCAGACACCTCAGTGAAAAACGTCTCTCATAAAACCGCAAGTGCACAAGCTGCTCAATTACCAGGATGCTATCACAGCATAAGCAGAGGACATGAGCGGTGGTTGTAATTACACAATTACTAATTTGCTCAGACACACACAAACACACACACACGTGCGCACACAGGCACAGACACATAAACAACAAAATCCTCTGTCTAAAGGGAAATTGACCTTGCAACAGATCTAACGGATGATGAAGGAAACACTGCAACATCTTACCTCTGGTACATTGTTGTTCTCCAGGGGAACGTTCAGGTCGGAGCGCTGCTGTTTTCTAGGTTGCTCTGCACCATTGCTCACCTGGCAGTTCAACACAGAAGAACGGGTGCGAGTGGATAAGAATTAGAATCTGATAAAAGTGACTAGAAAAAGATTAATATTGTATAAGCTAAGTCAAACACATGGAAAACATATGATTTCTGTTTCTGTAATTAATATTAATATAAATTTCCCATAAATAATGTATGTGTGTTAGTGTGTGTGTGTCTGTGTCTCCCACCACATAGGCCACTTGGACTAATAATAACAAGGAAATCTACAAATAAATCTAAACAAAAACATATTAAGAGTGAAGAACACAAGCAGTCTGGGTTCACACCGCTGTAAACTGCCACATGGTTAAGTTCCCTTTGTCCTCCCTCTAGCTCTTTCTTTTGTCTCATCTCCAATCACATATATGGACATTTACGGTATACACCCAGTATATAATCACACAGAGGGAGGATTACATTAATTCCCCTGGATATTCATCTTATAGTCCACGACTGCTCATTAACATTCAATCGTGAAATTAAATGATCATGGCAATAAAACCTCTCCCTCCTTCGTGTGGCAGTGAAGAAGTGAAATTCAGAAAAACAGCCAATGCTGTTGTGTGTCTGGGACTGAAATTAATTACCACAAACGTGACATTAGTGGCCCCGTTTGCAAAAAGAGAGCTAAACGTAAAGTCCTGATCAGTATTCATCATGCTGCCCAACTCACTTGTGCAAAACAACCATGCAATTAATGAGATCCACGTTGCTGTTTGGTGGGATGGAAAGCTAAACTGTGATGTTCTACGAAGCTAAATTCATGTAAAGAATCCCAAGTGAATCCAGTCCAACCGTGTACAAGCCTTCACCTGTAATAACAAAATCATAAAGAGGCTCCAAATATAGAACTTCATTGTCAATAAATAAACACACATCAGTTATAAGATATTAGCATAATCAACATTCATATGACCACCTTCTGCCAACGTGTACACAACAGGACAGATTTAGCAGGATTGTTTTGGTCATTGAGAGTCTGATATTGCACTACTTTTGCTACATGTCCATATATTTACTAAGGCAACACTGGAGCCACCAGACCCATCCAACACAGCAGCTGGTTGTCTGACAGACAAACAACTACTGGGCAATACTGAGAACCACAGCATTACATTATTTTCATCATGCTGTGAATACTCCACAGATTATCTAACTTAAATACATAACAAAATACAAATAAACTGAAAAATATTGCAAATGATAAGCATTAGATTTCAAGGAGTAATCTTTTATTATAGTTAAACATATCCGTATTTATCAGCCAACACTCGTTTTTCCCGAGTTTCTCCTGCATTTCAAGGCCGTCTCCCGGCACCCTCCCATTTTGTTGCATATTATAGGGAAACTCCTATAATATGCACAGCAAATTGCCACCCAAGTTGTCAGATCGTCCATGAAACAACACAATCCACACACTACATACAATTTCAACCCCTCTGTCACCGCAATCTGCCAACCCACAACCCGATCCAAGGGGAGTGTGTGCAGCGGCTTTCCGCACACATGCAGTCAGGCCAGCGAAATTAACGTTTACAAAACTCTTGTATTTTGAAACCTAAATGTTAGCAGGTATGGTGTTTATGTACATATGTCTATCTGATGGATATACATGTTTAGCTTTTTAGGCAAAACATATCAGAATCATAATTAAGGGTACACTCAGGCTTTTACCAGATTGTCAGTGGTTTATAACAGTCTTGTTGGTTCATGGAAGAAATTTTTAATAGAGGCTATTCTAATGCTACATACATATAGACTTTTAACATTGATGGACAAAAGTGAACCTGTTTAAGAAACTGGTGAAATTAAACTAGAATTGCATACACTATAAATATCAAAATGGTTACTTTTAGTGGACCAACACTCATTGAGGAAAGCCCTAGAAATGAGCTGGATTAATTTATGGTAAAATGACGTTTTCATTACAACCAAAACAAACTCAAAGACAGTAAAAAGGAAAACAATTTGGCTGAACTTGTCTGCAAAAGCACTCAACAATTGTCTCGCCTGTGATAATATTAACATGCCATAAGCCATGCCATAACCCTAAAATAAGGTTACAATACTTATATACTTTGCCTTCCTCAAATACATCACACCAACAGAATGTTGCTATGGCAACTGACAGGGCTTGTAGAAGCAGCAGCCAGTTGCTCCTTCAAACTTCACTATACTTTAATTTTATGATCTTTTTTCCCCCCTGCTTTATTGCCACAACATGCATTATCTCTGACATAAATACCACGATCCACCCGGCCCAAACAACCGAACCAGGTGCCACGGCAGGTGCGGTGATCGCTCAGAGGAGAGGGAAGAGAGCCAGGAGAGAAGCCATGCTGGCCTGGCTTGGGCTTAATTCTGCTCCTAAAGAGCCGGTTTGGACAAAATGGGACTTATATTGACCACGGAAGAGACTGTTGTGCCCACTTTGTTACATAGACCTCATCCCAGATCAAGCACTCTGCAGGTGGTCCATGTTCCGAGTTGTCAGCACAAGACTCCGGCAAGATGAGAGGAGGTGGATTTTGCTTGGTGTACAAACGCAGTCAAGATGGACTCACTCTGTCAGACTGTTTATTGTGAAAATTAAACTTTCATATCATATTCTGGTTGCTGCTGTTTACATTCACCTCAGCTGCAAATTCAAAAAATGCACTGTAGAATGTTGGGGTGTATACGTGTATGTATATTTAAGCAAGAGACAGGCCGTGGTATACGCTTATTATATCACAGTTAAGGGGCGTTATTCGATATATGTATATAAATAACTGTATATATTGTTTTATTTTATATGTTACCATATTTTAGACCTACACTTAATTATGTGTTGTGTTTGTAGCATGAAGGAACTACAAATTTCATGTGGTTATGCTCGGGGGCTCGGGGCGGCTGTGGCTCAGGAGGTAGAGCGGGTTGGCCGTTAATCGGAAGGTCGGCGGTTCAATGCCTGGCTCCCCCTGGTTGCGTGTCGAAGTGTCCTTGGGCAAGATACTGAACCCCGAATTGCCCCTGGCGGCTATTCCGCCAGTGTACGAATGAGTGTGAATGTTAGTTTCCGTTTGAGCACTTAGGCTCAGTGTATGAATGTGCGTGACTGGTGAATGCAGATGTAGTGTAAAAGCGCTTTGAGTGGTCGAAAAGACTAGAAAGGCGCTATACAAGTACGGAGCATTTACATTTATGCAGCCTTGTGCTGTATAATGACTAATAAAAAACCTTGTACCTTATAGATGATCTCCCTCATAATCTTCAATCAATCTCACAAAGCTAGTTGTCCTGGTTCATTCAAAGGTCGTGCTGAAGTGTACTGAGAACATTTCATTCGATAGCAAAGGATGAAACGGCCGAAACTCAGTGAGTCTGGGAGTCATCTAGATCTGCAGGGTACTGTACATTCTTCCAATTTAATCTAGTTACACTGTCTGACCCAGTTCTGGGCTACAAATGAGCTTCACAGTGAATGTACAAGCACATGTGCACACTGTGGAGCAGGTGTGTGTCAGCATGCTTCCCACAGGAGATTCTATCTGTTCTCCTTTTACATCCTGACTTAAAATATGGGGGAGCTCTGCATGATGTGTTTGAGTCTATTGATGTGTCTGTACAGAGGAAGAGAGATGAGGAGAGGGACATCTCAAGGTAAGATGGGGGAAGGGAAAGACTCCAGCTATTCCCTGGATGGCGATGAGCAACATGTCAACCTGTAACTCATTTCTAGCACCTCACCACAAAGCACTTTCAATCCCATACGGTGGCAAGAGCCTCTGCCACTGAGCATTAAAATAGCATGAATATCCAGTACACTTGACCAGATTATGCTTTGAAAAAGGCTTATTAATTTTAAGTTTTGCCTTTTTTTAGAAAGGGAGAGCAACAATCTACATTAGATATTTTACCAAATCATTTAGTCTAATTGTGTTATGTTCATGTTTTGGAAAAAAATTCAACAGGGATGCTGACAGTGTAAGTTGGTGCTGTAAATGCAGACACAGTGGAAAAATAACAATGTTGTTATGACCCTGGGTCATATTTGGTTTGAAGTTTTTTTTATGCAACAGATCTCTCTCTCCTCCCCCTTTTGCTATGTGAGTGTGCATGTGTGTAAGGGTGATGAGAAGCAGTAGGTGCCCTGTGATTGGTCCATTTGAAGGGCTCGCCCACACTTCTGCCACTTCCAACAATAAGTCAAGTATTCTGACCTGGAATTGGCACATTTGAGTATATTTTGTTTTTGTGTTTGTAACTTTGTTAAGACTCATGTTAACATGTAAATCCAGGTCTCCCTCGGAAAAGAAATTTCAATCTCGAGGGACTTCCTGGTTAAATAAAGGTTAAATAAAATAAATAAATAAAATTCTGCTTATTTGAAAATTATTTGTTGTAAAAAGTACACTGTAATACATTAGCAGTTTGCTTGAAATGAGAAGCCGTTTTTAACTTTCGGTTTAAGAGCTTAAGTTAGGGAATTGCCAGGCTTGTCAGGCAAGTTTAGGGTTTGATAAGGGTACTTCTATTTGTTGTTTTGGGCAATGCTCAGCTCAGCTCTGAGATAAACTGCTATTTTGAATGTTAAGTTATACTGTGCAGCTGGCCTTTCTTGAGACTGGGAAGAGTGGGGAGTCACACTTCATGTTATGTCACGGTTTCCCCTAGACCGGCGACATAGCATGGTTCACAGCTGTAACCTCTCAAAAACAGCTCACCTGCTCCTGTGTCCATCTCTGTCTGTCTTCAGGAGAGCGTGGATGTGCCTTGATGCCCCTCTGGAGGTCAGGGTTGTTGTGGTGCATGGAGGGCAGGTTCAGCGACTTGGGCCTGCTGTCGTGGCGATGGTGAGCTGGTGGGTAGGGGGCTGTGTCAGGCTTGGGGTGAGGGTAATCACTTGGTGGGTCCTGCGCCAGCTCTTCTGGGCTTTGGTCAGTGCCACTGCTTAGACTCCCCATGCTCATACTCATCTTGATCTCTGCAACAATTTGGTCAATGTCCTCCTCCGCCTCCTCCCCCGTCTCCCCCTCTACAACCAGCACCTTACGGCTACGATACGGAGAGACTCGCACTGAGTTCCCATTGTCCTCTGGGGCATAGTAGTCTCCAGTGTAGGCCCTCCCATGACTCTCCTCCTCATCACCCTCCTCATCTTCTTCCTCATTAGGACAGTACTCCTCGCTTTCCGCTTCCTCCTCTTCCTCACCGGTGTGCAGGGTGTCTTGCAGGGGGGGTTGGTGGTGAAGATGATGCTGATGGTGATGGTCCAGGATGGGTTCCGGTCTTCCATTGTATATCTGTTCATCCGGATCTTGCTCCACCACCTCACAGCGAACCTCCCCCTCTCCATCAGCCCACTCCTCCACCCTGTGCCTCTCTCGCCCCGCCCACTGCTCCTGCCTGACCTGATTCTCCTCTCGCCACTCCTCCCTCGCTGCCTCATCTCCCTCTCTCCACTCTTCCCTCACCTCCTCCTCCTCTTCTCTCCACTCTTCTCCCCTCACTGCCCCCTCCCCCCCCTCATCTTCCACCCATTCTTCCTCTCTCACCTCCCCCTCAACCTCTCCCTCCTCGGCCCACCCTTCCACAGCCTCCTGGCATTCGTCAGTGTGGGCTCCGCCCGGCTGCATGGTGCTGGTGCAGTCCCCCTGGCTGTGGCTATGGTTGCAGTCCCCCTGGCTGCTGCAGTCCATACCTTCCAGGTAGCTGTCGTCCTCTGGGCAGTAGCGGATGTAGTACGTCACACCTTCATCCTCCTCTGCCAGCCCTGCAGGGATTTATGAACACAAACAGATATGGATCTTATTACCTCAGGCTTCTTTATTAAAATGACAATAAGCAATGAATTACCTGCTAGACACCTGCTGCTACAGTTATTATTAGTCCTGTTATTATTATCAATATCATTGCTATCATTATTTTTACTTTTATTATTTTTATTGATATTTGTATTATTACCACTGGCAGTTCAATTATTTAAAATCTCTATGTGGAACTTGTATTGTGCTTATCAATAATAAGTTCCCATTTAAAATTGGTTCCACATTTGTAAAGAATCTTGACATTTGTCACTATCAATTTATCTCACTCACGCCTCAATTGCAGATAGCTACTTAACACTGGGATACAAGGTTTCAACGTTTATTTCAATGTGGAAAATGCACCCTTGCTCAAATTCACAAAAAAAACAAAGATTTTCAAGCAGCAGTGGCAACACCAGGAGTAATTACTCCTTAAGTGTACTCTTTTTCTCCTCTTTAAGATTTTATCAAACTAATTATTGAAGAGTTCTGAATAAATGACGGATTTATAATGGAAGATTGGATAATGGAGGGGCAAGTATAAAATCTCAATCCGTGACAATAATCAAATATTGACTATCCACATGGTTATCATCATACTCACCGTCATCATAGTCTTCCTCGTCATCTGAGGTGTTGTTAATGTAGTCAGAGCTTGAGTCATCATCCAGGCTGTCAGCTCCAGCGTGGAAGTCCTCTTTGTCATGTTCATGTTCTGGAGTGGAGGGTGTTGCTGGCCGCTGATCCCCCACTTGTGCATCTGCTTGGTTGTTGTACCGCTTCACTTCAACCTTTGTATTTACGTCCACTTCTGGACGGTGGCGACTCACGTCTTGAGACTTTGGGGAAGAATATTGGGGCTTACAGGAACGAGGGAGGGGTTTCGGATCACGTGACTCCTTGGGGTAGCGGACTGGGCGTTGCTGAGGAGGGAGGGCCTTCAGATCACATGACTCTGTAGGATGAGGGGTGGGGCAGGAGGCGGGGCCTGGAGCAGCCATACTGTTTCCTCCGCTGGTCCCCGGCCTCTTCCTATGAGCCATGATCGGCTGCTTACAGGCCATGCATTGTTATAAGTCTGAGCCTAGGAGACAGATGGACACAAGAGTAACATCAAATACAACTGTGAATTCACCCGTGCAAGTACAACAATAGAATTTAATAAAATAAAACATTTAAAGCTAAAGCTGGTAAGCTTTTCAAGGTTTGTGCAACTGCGGGTTTCTGTACACAATATATTCCCTATAGCAAACACACATACATATATAGCACATCCTTACAAACACAGTCCTCCATTTATCTCTCTCATTATTTTTCTGCACTTTGCATACAGGTGCAACATATTTTCAGTGCCTGACAAACCAATCTATTCCTGTAATTGAGCTCAACAGTCTGGTTTACTTTATCCACATTCAGTGCAACACTATTGTGCTTACTTCGCACAACTTTTGCAGTGAGTGGGCTCGATATATCACTCAGGCTCAGCTTCAGAACAATAGACACAAAGAGCAGGGCCTTTCTAAGCATACTGCCTTCACATAAATCTAATGGGACACTGCCAGAGAAAGAATCAATAGTTAAATCAAGGTCATCTCCATATAGGTGCTGCACACGTGCCGTGATACTACTGGGCTTGCAGATGTGGTGAGCAAGTCGCCAGATAGCATGTGCTAAAATGTAAATGTATATGTTTTGTTCCCATGTAAAATAATAACCTCTAACCAACCATAATGAAGCTGCTACTCTACCTGCTTGCCTTGAATGTGTTGCGATTACTGTGATGAAACTCTTGGAAACAAACACTTAATTTTACCATCAAACATCAACTATACTGTCGAAAGCATGGCCAGTCTTTCTACAACCACATAGCCTAGGTAGATTGACAATAAGGTATTCTAGCATTGGTTTCATTAACATTCAGATCAACCAAGAGCAGGCTGTGCAACTGTGTGAGGAACCAATAGCTATAATGTATTAAACATACTAAATACAATACAAAAATGGATGTAATTTTTAAAAAAAGATACCCAAACAAGAATAAGGTATCCTATAAATCATGAATGAATCTACTGACATGTAAACCAGCATCAACACACACAAACAGGATTATAGCCAGAGCACATTACTATTAGTTGTACTGCATTTTAACAAGTATGCATGTGAGTTTGTGTTCTGTATTTTTCTTTCTGTCAAGCTCGCCCTCTGTGCCCTGTCATCCATTTAGTTGCCATCCAGTTGCCATGAACAACTGCCCTCAGAGGGGTATTGTTGCTGTTTCCCCTATTTTCCTTCACCGTAATTACATTTTCCACCACCAGTGATTACACTGGTTAATTAGCTCTGCACAACCCGGCACAAACACATCCCCTCTCAAACACAAACGCACAAATAGAGAGAGGAGCAGACACACATGCACACAGTTGGTTGTTCCACAGGTAGCCATGTCATGGGACCAAGATTACATGTGCACACAAAGCACATGTACTCAAGGGCGTAGGTTTAGCCTCAACATTGATAAGGACACAACAACCCACCGCCCACTCACCAGCCCTAAGGCTATGGTTTCAAAATCAAAGAATACATTTATTAATAAGAGCACTTGCATAATAATGTAGCACAAACAGAACAATATTTTTTTATTTATTTATGAACGATTGTCTAGGGAAGCGCGTAGAAAAAGCTGTTTTTGGCGTGTTGCTCTGTCTCTTAGAGCTGTCCGTAGTTCTGAACAACCCTGTTTCCCTCAAAATGTCTTTCTTGTTTCATAGTTGTCTATAAAAGTAACTTTTGTCCATGGTTCTGAAACAACAGCTAAGCAACAGTCACATGTATCTCAGCCAATATGACGTAGCCTCTGGCAGTGCACACTGGAATTATCTAATATGACTTCACTCGGCGATATTGTCAAAAATTTTATCATGATAAAAAATTATTTATAATTCAATATCGATAATTATCAAGATAAATGTCAAATCATTATTTCTTTCAAGTTTAAAGGCAGATTTTTGCTCCTGACTGAAAGTTGAAGAAACCAGATGGTTAATTGTGATTTTAAACTGTTCTTTATGGCCAGAACATGACAACCACTTGCCAAACAGTGGATCACTTTACATATCTGAGGTAGAATATTGAAAACAATTATGATAAAATAAATATCTTAATAGAATTAAGTACTAATTTGTTTGTGATTCAAATGAATTAAATCAAACAAACAAAATTATATGGCGATATTTATCATTATTGTTTTATTGCCCAGCCCTAATGCAAACTTAGACCCTCACATGTTCTGGGCTGACTGGCACTTGCTGCTGTATAGCACAGACATTGTATAAATAAATAAGAGCATTTCCATGGAGGTTACTGATCATGCAGTCTTTGTAAATGCACACACAGATAAATGGACACACATGGTCTGTACATGTACATCTAATGAAGCTTTTCTGTTCATGATGTAAAACGGTTCATGAAAAGGTTTTCACTGCGAATGATTTAACAATACCTTCAGCTTGTTAACATAACATAGGAAACATTGCATTGATTTTATCTCTTACCTGAGGTCCTGAGCTGGGGTGTGGTATATAATAACACTGGGTTCTGCTGTAACAACGGCACGGTATTCTCCCTCCTTCCTTCCTTCCCTCCCATCTCTCTTTGCTCCTCCCTTCCCCCCACCAGCTGCTACACAGCATGCACATCCCCTGACTCCACCCCCTTCTTCCTCCACAGTATATACCAGCATCCTCCTGTAGAGATCAAACCCTGCCTTGTCCAATTCCCTAGAGCTGATGGTAAGGACTGGTAACTATGGGTAACTGCATCCACAGGGGACTGATACCCTTTGACCTCCTCTTTGTTGGCTTTGTAGATCCACAAGACCTCTTTTTCTTGTGTGGTGTTGCCTGACTGTTGCCGTATTTTTCCCAGGTATATTTCACATTTATTTGCTGTTTATCTATTTGTTGTCTGCCAATTCACAACTCCCACTCTAAATGTATGAGCACAACCATCCTCTCCAAAATACAAATACATGTCTACATGAGCTCCACTACATTTGTCATTAAATTGTTGTCAATTTGTTGTCAAGTGTAATTGTTAAAGTCTTGTGAGTTCCTGTTTTATTTAGTAGTTATCCCTCCTGGTGTTTCTCATGTGACTTTTGCTTCATGTCCTGTGATTAACTGTTTGCACCTGCACTCATGTGGTCTATGTTCAATAACTGACCCCTCTGTTTCTCTGTATAAGTTTGTTTGTTCCCTTTGTTCTTGTTGGATTGTTAGTTCATGTTGCTAAATGTTAAAAATCTGCCTGCCAATCTATATCTCTGTGTTTGTTCCATGAGAAGTTTAGATTTTGATTCTCACCTGCCCTTGGATAATTGCTTTTCTTTTGTCTCATGACTTTGGAGTTTTTTGCCCTTGCCTTGTTGGGAAATTACTTTAGTTGGAAACCGCTTTCTGAGATTTCCTTGGACATTGTCCACGAAACTAGCATTTCCTCTTGGCCTCAGGTGAAGATGCCAACGATCAGACTTGGCCACAGGTGGCTCTAACGACCATGACGACTGTCATTACCACAGCCAGAAGCACCAACGAACCGTAACGAGCAGTATCGACGATCCTAGCTAACTGTGACGGAAAGGCAAAAGCAGTAACCCCACCTGGATTGGAACCCGGGTCTACAGGGTACCAAAACATGCAACTTGACCATGACGCCAAAGAGCCAGGCTTGTTGGCAATACAGTCACAGCGCATACTCAACCGTAGTGACGGTGCTCCGTCACACTGCCCTCCCCTTCGACTTCCCATTGCGCTTCACGCATACAGGCGTCCATCACAACTCCCGCCAATTGTAGTTCTCCCATCTCAGGGTGACCCCACCCACTAGTGCTTCTCTGGGGTCCCTCACACACACACACAAGGGTCCACCAACCCTGGGGGTCCTTCGTACGCATCACACACTGGGTACGCCTCCAACAATTTCACAGCAAGCCATCCCACTTCTGACACCATATGTGACGGAAAGGCAAGAACAGTAATCCCACCCGGATTTGAACCCGGGTCTACGGGTACCAAACATGCAACTTGACCGCAAAGCATACTCAACTGTAGTGACGATCGTCCATCACACTAACCATCCCAGAGGTTAAATAGCTGAGTTTCCCTACAAGTCAGTCAGAACTGAAGAAGTCCCTTGGATGAGGGATGAAACGTCTTCTAGTATCTTCAACCAAGTCCAGTTGTTCTTGACCTCAACCTTCGTTGGATGGCTGTCCACTACCGTTTTAGTGTCTTGCGTTTGGGCCCAAAACCTATTTGTCACTTGGCAAAACACAACACGCAGAATTGTAATTAAGTGCTGCATTCTGCTTAACAAAGCATTCTTAATTTTACTTGGCAAGTAGATCAGGGGAATATGTTTTATAGCAGCTATAGCAGGTGAAGGTTTACACACATACAGCTGCCTTGTACATTCACAGGTGCTGAAGACCTTTAACAACTGACTGGAAGCTCGCTGCTTTGCTCATGGACACTTGTCAGTTTCCTTTGTTTCATGGCCAACAAACATATTTCTCTACCTAGTTTAGGGACTTATTGATTAAAGGGAAGATATTTATTTATTTATTTATTTATTTTGGGATCGATGTGGGAATCCCAGCTGACAGTAACATCAGAAAGAAGGAGCATGAGAAGTTTGAGAAGTATCAGGGGCTGAAGGAAATAGATAGATGTGGAAAGTGAAGGCCAAAGTGGCCCCAGTGGCTGTGACCCCTAAACTAGGTTAGCGGCTCCAGAAGATTCCAGGTACAATATCTGAGGTTTCTGTCCAGAAGAGTGCAGTCCTTGCAACAGCTAAGATTCTGCGCAGAACCCTCAAACTCCCAGGCCTCTGGTAGATGACCTGAGCTTGAGAAAGACTGTTGGGCCATGTGTGGCAGCACAGGTGGCTCCAGTCAGCTTAAGCGAGTGGCGGCTGCTGCTGCTGATGAATTATAGGAGGCAGTCGACGAGGGGGACCTTCCTCACAAATTCTCTGAAGTCCCCTAATGCAGTGCAGTTTCTCTTGATTTTTTTTCACTTAAAATACCACAAAGTGACAAAGTCAAGGCAAAAACTTTACAATGCCATTTGCAATTATTTTTTCTGACGTATACGAAATATGTTCTGAGATGAATTGGATTCATGCTGGCTTACCTGGAGTTAAATTCAGACTACTGACCAGCTATTTTCTTGTAGGCCATAATCCATGTGAATATCCGCGGTCAGCTAGCTCTCGGCTGAAGACTTTGTGGTGTTAAGCATTGTTAGGTGACGTGAAGCAACACAGTTGGCCTTTGTCATCACTAATTGATATTGTTTATATTATTCTTCCTTCTTCTCCATCCACCATGTGCTATTGACAAGCTGCATAACTTGTTTGTTCTTGTTTCACAAATCTTTTCTTAAAGATATTTAAGTTGTTTTTGATAGCTGGCACAACCTCGGTTAGACTCAAACTAGAGACAACGTGTCACATGTTCAACAACCCTAGGCCACCAGGATGCTTCTTCTTTCACAACTCTAATGTGTAAGTCCGTTGTGAAGTTGGTATGTTCTTATATTGTTCTGGCTTTCTCCTACAAGATCTCTAAATTGCCCATAGCTGCACCTGTTTAAAAGATTTTGTAAACGATTTAGTCTCTCCTGGACAGGTTGTTTTCCCTGCCTTCTGTTTAATGTATGCAGGGATATGCTTCAGCCCCATGGGAACCTGAATAGAAATGGAGTGGCTAAAGAAAATGAATCGATGATTGGTGCAAAAAGAAATCGGGATCCAGCCGCCTCCATCACTGTACACTTATTTCTATATCCCACCTGCGCACACACACACACACAAGAAAAGTATCGGTCTCCCACATAAATGCGCTGAAATGTAGGCACTGATTCAAGCGGTTACCTTCATCACTATGAAAAAAAGGCCTGACAAGCACACAACGTACACACTCCAGCATTATTACTACCAGCAGCATTCCAGCCCGCCGGCCTGCAATATCCCAGTTGTCTGTTGTTGAGCTGCAGCTGGGGACCACTTGCACAGAGCTGCTACACGACAGGCCTATTCATGTCTACCACAAAATGCAGACTTACTACTTTATCTACAGTAAGATAAAGCTTTGAATCACCATCAGACACTCCCCTTGTTTTGCAGACACATGTATTAAAAGTGTGTGTGTGTGTGTGTGTGTGTGTGTGTGTGTGTGTGTGTGTGTGTGCGCGCGTGCGCGCTCCTAAAAGCAGGGCTGAGGAGAAGACAGAGGGCGAGAGAAGCAGTATGAAAGCAGCAGATGGCTCGGTCAGTGTGAACCATGGGAATACTAATGTCTCTCTGCCTTGAATTCTAAGTTATGACCTCTGTTCACACCAGCGAATTAGACAGTCAGGCTTCAACAGGGAAGAGGAAAGACGGAACAGATGAGGTTTGCTTCCCTGCAGAGTGTGAAAGAACCATGAAAAGAAGATGATCAGCTAAACAGTTACAAGTATTCTTTGAATGCAATAAGACAACAATAAGAATATCTATTGATTTCATTAGCATATGAATGAACAAGTCCTCCTAGAGTGTGGGAAAGTAAGAGAGGTCTCTAACATTCAGATACGTGAAGAGGTGGAAACATGACACAGCAATGACCAATCTCTCACACCCCAACTTTTTATTGTTTTCCAGCTAAAAAGTGTTTTCTTCCAGGGCTGGAAAATAATTCCATGTGAATTCTGTAGTTCACACAAATTACTGACTAAGAAAATTATTTAAAGGGTAACTAAACCCCTGATCACAAAGCATTTTACTACTCTGCACCTTTGACCATACCCACAATTACTGATGTCATTAAGTACTGCCATACACTGATGTACACTCCTACATCACTGCAGCGAGGCGTGATGTTAACGCAATGGGAACGGACTGACCCGGTACCGGGTACGTAATCGATTTTTGCTGTTCTAGCTGTTTTCCGTCCAAAAACTGCGGTGTTTGTGTCCACAGAGATCGTCTGGCGGGCCGCCATCTTGGTGAGGTCGGCTGTGGTCTTTAATATTTCAATGTTTTGGAAGCTTTATGTTATTTGGAACGTGGTTGTATGGACAGAAATAATGTTTTGAAGATAACTACCAATAAAAGTGAAAATATAAACAGTAAATATGGCCAAAACATGGACATTCGCCTGGTATATTTTTGAAAGATTGTGTAATAACTGTTGTATATCAGTTTCTTTTCACCAAATTTACAGTTACAGTTGTATTCTATGTGTATTAGAAGATATTCAGGTGCATTATAATCTACCTTAGGATGGTTTTGATGGTTTATTGCATCATAATAAAGCTTTTTTTACCAGGCGAGGATGAAAATATTATATTTTTTCTGTATTTCATATCCATGTAGTCTGTAATGGTAAAATAAATATGTTAATCTACAATAGATTTACATTCCTTAGCTTCTGACCTTTCAAAGGAGACCAGAATTATGCATCTAGGCCTAATGGTTGAGAAGATATTACTGATTTATTTTGGATATGTTATTTTAGGTTTTATTTTAGTTTTTCCTAGAAATAGGTGCCAGGTAGGT
Organism: Micropterus dolomieu; assembly: GCF_021292245.1. Classification (NCBI taxonomy): domain Eukaryota; kingdom Metazoa; phylum Chordata; class Actinopteri; order Centrarchiformes; family Centrarchidae; genus Micropterus; species Micropterus dolomieu. Next base: position 16,655,993 of record NC_060169.1, read on the forward strand.
TAAATCACTGGATGAAACAAGATTTTTATGAGCTGTTAAGTTCCTGTTTAAGTTACTATTTTACACATACAAAGAGTTTTGTCTGATGTAATGCAAAACAGTGGAACAGAGTTATCAGCAATAAAAATCAATTTGATTATTGACAAATTTTTTGCTTACATTTGCATATTGTGATAGATTAATATCAGAAAAGTTATCAAAATTGTGATATTAATTTCCACCATTTAGCCCCACTCTACCTTCACCACTGTTTTGCAAACCTAAAACATAGGAGTGAGAGTGCATCAGGCAGCAGTAAACACAGTGGTAAACACTTTTCTGTATTGATTCTAATGATCTTTATGCATAACTATCTGTGTATTCTGCAGAACACCTCAGTTTTGCTGTATCATAACTTTGATATTGTCTCGCCCACATCCCTTTGTGTCTTTAAAAAAAAAAAAACTTTCTATATCTTTTTTGTCCCAGATCTAGACAGATAATACCTGTTATCAAGAATGTAACATCCAGTCCTAAACAAACAGTTGTCTTAAAAAAGTTAAATAAGGTTTAACAGTTTTTTTGTAAACACATCTTTTAATGTTTTCTTTAAATTGTAACCCAATCTTTCTTTCTTTTTCTCTGCTAAGTGTCCGCTAAAATTTTTTACTTTTGGGTCTTCATGTAGTACCCCGCCTTTCGTCCGATGTCAGCTGGGATTGGCTCCAGCCCTCCGCGACCCTGTACGCAGAATAAGCGGTTGACGATGGATGGATGGATGTCTTCATGTACAATTTTACATAAATGCCCGTAAATCAAAACTGGCTTAAGCTATTGTAACCAAACTTCGGTCCAAGCTTCGCTGAGCAGTCCTGGGATATTCTTCCGATAGGGGGAACTACACTTGCAAATTTGTTGATTTGTACGATCTAGGGTCACTACTCAGTTGAAGCATTAAATTTGGTAATGATTGCTCAGAGTGGGCGTGACTTTTTACAAGAAATGTATTTCTAGACATTTCTCATTCCAAACTTTCCAAATCTACGAAAATCACCCGTCCTAGAGAGTTGAAATGTTTTCAGCACATCCACTGATATGTGACAAATGTTTGCCTCACTGCAACCTATGGTCAATTCAGAAGTCAGTCACTCTATATTTTTCAGAATATGCTAATTCAATTAACATCTATATCTCCACAAGTCTTTCTTCAAACTCTACCAAAATTGATATGGTCTCTCTAGATGGCCGATGGCCGAGTGTTTCAAAACATTTTTAGATCGGTCAAACGGTGAGTCTGCAGTGATATTCAGTATCTTGCTTTAACTTGTACAGTGTGCACAACATTTTCTTTTTTGCTCAGTTTTGGTTACAATGCCACCAAAATAATAGATAACACACCAAAAATGGGCAGAATGATCTGTGATTTTTCTCACCAACATCTTGACTGTTGTAAGCGTTAAGTTTAACCTGACAAAACAAGGTCTGGCACATGTGACGTCAGTAACGTCACTACCTCATTTTGTGAGAAGGTGTGAGGAAACAGTCTGTTAACAATGGCTCAGTGAGTAAGTCACCAACTCTAAAGATCTGAAGTTCCAGGATTCAAATCCCCAGGTGACCAAGTCAGACTTCTTTTTCACTGCATAAAAGTCTTTTTGCAGCTCAAACTTTAAAACTTTGAAACACAAAATGTTGCAGGTGGGTTGAACAAGTCACCCAGTGGTCATATAATGACACTCTCTGATCTCAAGGTGATGCTGTAAAAATCAAGTTTGCGTTTCCGCAATTATCTCAAAGTCCAAATTCTTTCATCACTTTAATCTCTTAAGTCATCTGCGTCTTCTTCTTCTCCTGTGAAACTGTCAAATGATGCATTTTTAACAATTGCCGCTCACGGCTATATTTTTAATTGTGCTGTGGTAGACTTAAGAAGCGTATCATAAATAAGTTGAACCACTACAATGTTTAAGTCCTTAGTCTACAGAGCTAATTACAGTATTTTACACTTTTTGTATCTTCCAGCTGTTTAGACTGACCGAAGGCCAAGTGATTATGCTGCTTGCTGCTTTGATAGAATCAAGGGCCAAATCATGTCAGTATTTTGCATCCTTGATTGCAAATATTTTCATTTCCTTACCAAAGGAACCAGACATGAGCTTGTAGTTCACACTACAGTATGCAAGTCATTCTATTCAAGACATTGTATTTTGTGATATTAAAAGTTATTTTCTTTAAAACCAAATAGGTTGGTCTAATGACCATAAAAGTACAAACTACATGCAAAATTCTAGATACACTTGAAAATAAAACACATTAAAAACAAACTGTTTAACATTAAATATATTCTGCTATATTTGTGTGTCTTCATGTTCACATATTGTTGTTTAAATGATTACATAATTAATTGTCAATCTGTGTCTTTGAGGTTAAATCTTACCACTGATTGCGGCTCATTTTTCACAATGAAAGGAAAAGATGAAACATGCCCAATTTATAAGCAGACAAGGGATGGAATATGGAGGAGTTCACTGAGAGTTTCCAGAGAGAAAGTGATAACAATGGAGAAAAATAATTTTCTTTATTTCATTTCTATAAAAGATGGAGACCTGTCTACCTGCTCTCAGCACAGATGAAATTACTGTTTCAATTGAAGTGTGCTTTCTGCTTGGTGCTCTCTCTTCTCACAGACACACACACACACTAAATTTGCACACAAATGCCCACATAAATACATGTGTGTTCCAGATGTCCCAGGGATGTATTTGTGATATATATAGAAGCATAATTGAGCAATATTTTGCGAAATTCCATCTATTAATACCAGATTTTAAAAAACTTCAAGATAACAATGAATTAAGAATAATCCTAGGAGAAGGACAAACGGCAAACCTTGCCGCGAAGTATCTGTCCCTGTGTCACAACCTGAGGGACAGCGAATGACTCAGCAAACTGTTGCACTCCGTGTTTGCTGCAGGGCATGTTACCGGTATATCTGATTCATTCTTGTTTGGTAGTTTACGTTCTGTGTGTATTTGTGGTATTTGTTTTGTTTAACTTAAACATTCATGCCAAGAAAGCACATTGAACTGAACTGAACACTGTAATAGAGGATGAAATAATCTGAACTCAGATTAAACATACCCATTCTTTAGGCCTGATATAAATTCATGGTTTACATCATATTAGCATTTACTGTAGTAAGTCACTAAACATAAGGTCCTCATAGGTCTACAGCACTTAGACAATTGTTAAACATCAGCTGTGGCTGTGCTGAAATTCCTACTCTTCTGCGTCGAACCCAAGGCATGCTGGGATATTAAAGTCAAAAAAGATCGAAGCACAAGAACTGACACCTGAAATGAATATTTGACCAGTTTTTTTAAAATGCTGATTGCACATGGCACAACCTTTACAGTGTCAGTATTACAAATATTCATAAAATCTTCCTGTTGTGTGAATTTATGATACCCATATTTTCATTGTTTTGCAAATTTATTTGACTGTTCCCTGGAAGTGATTGGAGTTTGATGACAGACTGAGCTGAATTTGTCTCTTATTGGCCATAAGCTATTGTGTACAGTGGAAAACCATAATAGTTTACTTCAAATAAAAGTGATTTAATGAAACTTATTTCTGTTGTTTCATATCTGTGGTTGGAGATACTTTATGAATCAAATCAGAGTCAGTCTTTCAGCCTAATGATCAGGACCACAAAAAAGTAGAGCTGCAACAATTAATTGATTAGTTGTCAACTATTAAATAAATCCTTTAATCGGTTTGAGTAATTGAGAAATTCTCAGATGTAAATATTTTCTGGTTCCTTTCCCCCTCTATGACATCAAACTGAATATATTGTGTGTTGTGGACAAAATAAGATATTTGAGGAACGTCATCTTGAGCTTTGGGAAACACTGATCAACATTTTTCACCTTTTTCTGACATTTTATTGACCAAACAACTAATCAATTAATTGAGAAATGAATAAACAGACAAATCAACAGTGAAAATAACCATTAGTTGCAGCCCTAGAAATGAGTAACTGACAACATATCCAAGGGGCACTAGATAAGGCCAAAGAGGTAAACAAGCAAGACTCGGCCCTTTTAACTGAGGGTCACTTATTAACCACTGTGGCCATCCTACCTTTTCTTCGACAAGTAGAATCATAACTGCAGTATACCAGCTTCCTAGAGTACCACCGCTAACAGACTCAACAAACTGATCCGCAAGGCCAGTGAAGTTGTGGGTATGGAGCTGGGTCATTGGTATCAGATAGGAGGATCCTGTCCAAGCTACATGTCATCTTGGACAAGGTATCCAGGTCAAAGGTCAAACACTGGAGCACTTTCAGTGCAAGACTCATCCCCGCAAAATGCACCACAGAGCACCACAGGAAGTAATTCCTGCCTGTGGCCATCAAACTCCTCCCTAAAAAGTGTCTTTTGCCCTTATAGTTAGTTATTATACTAGACCTTATAGTGCAGTACTTCACAAAGTGTCAGGTAAATGAATAAATAAAATAATTTTATTTCTATATATTGGATATAGAATAATATTATCTAATATTATCTAATTTCTCTACTTCTTCTTTCATTACGGCTGTGTCTCCTTGCAACGATAACAGCGGTCATCTCTGCGCAACACTTGGCGACCTTCCTTTCAAACGTATTGAATACAGATGCTGTTGCACTCACATGAAATTGCGTTTAGGCTTAGATCACATTGCGTGTAGTAAATAAATGTATTTGCATGTTACCTCCCATTACTTTGCACAATATAATTGAAACGCCCCAAATTGCATATTCATTAAGGCAAAAGTACTAAATGAACAACAGGTGCTATCTTGCACTTTAGAAAGACGTCATTCTCCGTGCACACCGTTGATCAGCTTACGTGTTTTTATTTGCTGGTGATATCAAGTTTGCACATGTTTTTACTCATGCAAACCTTTAGTAAATCTGGCCCTAAGTTTGTCAAACTTTTAATTTCTTGATCCATGAAACAATCTGTTGCCCTTCACGCAGAAGCCATCCATCATCGTTATTAGGGTCAGCTCTGATCATGTGATCTTGCAAACATTTAACTGTATACCATTAAATCACCCTCCCAACACTTCCACATCATTAAACATGTGTTGGCGCACTGTGCAATAACCTCACTGTGCTGCTTGTAAATAAAGAATAAGGCACTATCAGAGAGAGACAGAGCGAGAAAATGAGTTTCCTCTTAGCTGTCTCATTGACATTCAGCGTTTGTTCTCGTTACAGCCTCCCACTCACTCCAGGACGACAACAAGAGAGCAAGCGGGAGACAGGAATCGAAGGAAAGCAGAGACTTGGTGAGCAGCAGGAATGGCACAGGACCACAGAACGGTATCGCTCGCTCCCCTGCCTTTCTGCCTGCCAATGTCCATCTCGCCACTTGAAGCACACCACAGACACACCCTCCTCCTTCACCCTTGACTGTTACCATGGCAACTCTTTGTTTTTTTTCCAGCGCAGTCTCTCAGAGGAGGACTGTCTCAGCCAATCATCAAACAACCCCTTTCACAGAACAACACACACATGCATGTGCACATTATTGAAACAATGCTACTGTGCAAATACAGCCATTTTCTACAGTTCTGGAAAGATAACAGCAATACATTTGTCATCATCTGTGATGAGTAGGCTAAATGTGCCCACTCACAGCAAATGAAGGTTGAATTAATCTGCCAGATGGACATTTTTCTTTTTGGGTGGCCCAGCATCAAAGGACCACATTTTTTTAGCTACAGGAACACAAGCAGCAAGCCCCCATACAGATTCAAAGTTGTGCAAAATGGTAAACAGTAGACAAGACTGGGGGAGACCTTCCCCCAAAAAGAGGAGAAAGAAACATAAAGGTCCTGAATCAAACCAACTGGTCCACTTTGCATTCACAAAGGCAAAAACTCAAATGGTCCAGAAACTGTAAACAAAAGCATAGCCTACTACAGTGCTTAATTATCTGTTGATGCAGTTTTTTTAACTTTCTGGAATCCGTTCTACGACCTCAGTGTTCTTATGCACTTTCTCTAGTAACTGAGAAACGTTCTCTTCAGCCCAAATATTCAGGAGGCATCTCATATTGTTGTGCGTGCAGATATTTCCCCTACTAGTCTACATTTTGGTAGCAAATACACCAAAACAGGAAGAGAAACATTTTTAACCACTGAAATGACACACACAAAAGTATGCTTCCTATTATTGGTTCAAATGGTGTTCACACCAAATATTACCCGCTCCAGAGTTCACTTGATAGCAGTATGAGACCACCCCTTGGACCAGAGAGTGGCTGTTTGATCCGCACCAGAGTAACAGTCTGGCGTTCACACCAAATGAACCGTACCAACATGGTAAACGCTCCAGAGTTTGGTTCAAATGGACTAAACGAGGCTAGTGAATCCACCCTTATTCTGTTATTCAACCAGCTGACATAGAATCACAAACAAAAAGTTTTATACCGATTATGATATTAATTCCAGCCAGACTGAATAAAAATTAATGAGTGATCATTAAAACAGTTAGTAGCTTATTATTCCGGTGACTTTCTTCAAAGCCATCTGAGGGCAGCAACTATCTGTCCCATCTGTAGTCTCTAATTGGACACAATTACACGTGGCATATCCGCAGGTTAAATTTTACAGTTTTATGGGTTTTTTAAAATTACTGTACAGGTAGACGTGTGGCTGTGATGACCAACATGATGTGATAGAGACTGTTGGGGTTAAATTAATGATGGGTCTTCCCACAAACAAATTTATTATTATTTTTTTTAATCCCAATTTTTTGTGAATTATTACCAGGACCACATTCATGTCGCAATATGAAGAGTAAACAGGAAACTCTTGTTCCCAGATTGTCAATATTTGCATGATAAACTTTAAAGGTAAAAAACTAGACCACATTTTAAATTCTAATGCTTTCATTGTATTTACTGCACTACAGTGTAATTTAACTGCAGACGGTTGTTGTAAGGCTCACTGTAATGACAAATAATTGTGCACTATTATGCACAGAAACATTCACATAGGAACTTCAACATGTTCAAAAACGTGAATTTATTTTAATCATCTGCTCTCAGTGGGATATGTCGGCTGTATTCATATTGAAAATGCTGCATGTCCCAGACAAAAAGTTAAACTACAGGAACCCCAAACTGTCAGTGGGTCATGAGTGCTGTGTTTAAAGGGGATGAAAATAACAAATGTGTTTAGACATGATGTCACAGCCTATATGCATGACATTGTAGTCTTTCTGAACTAACCCTGCATCCAAGTGCGCCACTGGTGCGCCAGCCGAGCTCAAAAATCTTAATCTTGTTTCATATTCTTTAGTAAAATTCTTTAAACTGAGAAAACTAGAAAATGGTATGCTTTGTTTTATCTGGTTGATGTTATTTTGTCCTCACATTAAGTATAGACTGTGGTATGTTTTAAACTTCAACTTTAAACAAGATGCAAGGAGATGCAATGTTTTTGATCAGTTGGCCTTTGAGTCAACAAAAATGTTAACTTATCAGCTAAATAAAGTATTCTAATATTTACCAGCAGGAGAACAATACACATTTTACCTTCTTTCTTTTTTGTACACATGCTGCATGTGACCACTAAATGCAACCAGAGCAAACTTATCACCAAGGTTGACTGACTTTGTCACAGCTGGTACTAGCAGGGTAACAAGAACACACGGGATGGGACCCAAATGCAGACGCCTGAGGCACAGCTGATGCAGTTCAGTGATTTTATTCGCACAATGAGGTACAAAGGCTTACAAGATGGTGAACCATGCACAGGTCAAAACAAGAGAAAGCAGTCCAAACAGGCAAACAAATCCAAAAAGGAACAGCCAAGAATAAAGCGTCCAATAAACAGGTATGGTCCAAAAGGCAAGAAAAAGGCAACTAAGTCAGTAATATGATGTGACTAGTATCAAGTAGTAAAACTTGTTCTGCATGTAAATTGATGTAGAAATATTCTATCAATGTTATTAGGTAGCTGATTACAGTATACGATCTCTGAAAATTATCTTCTCTAGCCAAAATTTATCCAGAAAATGTTAAAAAATGCCCAGAAATGTGAAAACATTTGAAAATATAGCCTACAACTTTTGCTAACTTCTGAGGATTACCACATGATGTAGCTAAAAGGATAAACAGTTAACGAGTAACGTATATTCACTTGTTTTTAATAAAATGGCCATCATTTTAATTAACACAACGTGCACTGCTGAGGGTTTAACTGTGCATAAATTTGCCAAAGAAACATTTTTCACGGTCAGCCATGTTTATTGTTTATATTTGGCGTCATGTACATGCAACTGAAATGCTTTGAGGTCGGAAGTAGGACATTTCAACTTGGAAATTTCCCAGTTCCGACCGGTCTGGAACACGGCAAATGTCCTGGAGAGTGAATCGGAAATTAGGTGCAGGTGGGAAGGTGAGTGGGGGAGCTCAGGTCAATGAAGGGCTGATAAGAAATAGGAACAGATGTGTGGATGGGTAGGGCAGTCAGGTGATGAGGAAAGAAGGGAAAGTCCAAGGACACCCGGTGGACAGCTAGAGGATGGCAGGTCTGGAGAGTAGCAGGAAAGTGCATGGCCTGGGAGAAGTGAGCAGGGGCTGGAGAAAGGGGCCGAGGGGAACTGAGAGCAGACTATGACAGACAGTGTGAACACATACTTCAGTCTGTGTGCTCTGAGGCTGGCCAGGTGGCACATGGGGCTAGGTTGGCCTACATTATAAGAAGGAACATGAAACAGTCTCTAACGTTTGCCTGGCGACAAGCCGAGCTTGCAGGGAGCTAAACACAGCTAAATAGCCCCAGAGGGAGATAGATACTGAGGCGATTTCACAGGGTTTAATTGAAGCTGTCAACTGGGTTTGGTTACTGATGAGAGGGAATGAGCGAGAGAGAGCTAGACACTTAAAAAGTCTTGAGTTATTTTAATATATAAAATTATGAACTTGGGGGGGGGGGGGGGGGGGGGGGGCAGTAAAAGCAGGCTCATCGTCACACTAATACCCATTCATTGTTGGGACTCCCACCACTGCACACATGTTAGCAGCAGGGAAAACATTTTTGTTTGGGATTTAATGAGAAATCCTTCCACACCACTCTCTCCGAACCAGGCTGAAATCTGACAACAAAATAAATGGGTATTAATCCAAATAAAAAAAGGAGGGAGATAATAAATATTATGGAGATGCCGCTAATTAAAACCTGTGGTTGTTTGTTCTGTCTGCTGATGAAATGTGGAGTGAGAATATGCAGGACAAAAATAGGTCCATAAGTTGTTTTTATTTGATTTTTTTTTTGTCCAAGTCCTGACAGAAACAGGAGGGGGTTCACAAATCTCAGAAAATGAGAAGTGATACTGACATTTTTTTATAAACCTTTCTCATTGGTAATTTATATAATAAGCATTTATGGAGTTTTTATACTTGTACTATCATTAGTAATTTGTGACTAAACAGCGTAGGTTCATTATACCTTAGTGGAAAAACTCATACTATGAGCCATAGACTGTACATAAAAAGGGTTGAGTGAAGGAGACTGAGCGGTAGAAAGTGATGGTGAAAGTGAGCGATAGACAAAGATTAGCAATAAGTTGCCAGTCTGGCAGTAAAGTACAGTGTAGGTTACAGTGTGTCCGTTAATAAAAGTCTGATGTTTCCAAACTGCTGGAAAAGTGAAGGCGGTTAGTGCTAGCAAACATCTCCCATGTGCTTCAGACTGCGGTCTGGAAGCTGGGCAGGAAAGCTAACAGTATGTCTTTTGGATGCTATGTTACATTAGCTACATTTAAAGGGAGTAACATTAATTATCTGACAGTCATTACTACCTACTTGTCCATTAGGAAAAGGTTAGACTAAACTACTATGTCCTGTACACGAACTGTAAATCCTTCTAGTTAAATTATATTTCCGTTTTCAGATGAGTATGAAAAACTGGTTGGTTTGGAAGAAAGGACGGTGGTGGCCATGGAGGAGCTGAGGTTAGTAAAGCAAATTAGGGATGCAAACTAGTCACCTTTTAAGCTAATCAGGAGATGTTGTTTTGGATTTTTATATACGAATAAAATGCTTGGTAATTACACAGAAGGGAGTGAATAAATTAATTCCTACAGGTAAATGTCAAAAGCTGTAGAATAGGTAAATTAAGACACAAAAGGCAAACATGACTAATCCTACCAATGTGACCCTGCCATTATAAGGCTTAGATAGGGAGGTTTGGGTGCTGCGTCATGAATATAAAATCATTGTGGAGAGCATCAAACCTAACTAAATGACTTTTCCCAGATCTAATGATTCTAATTCCTCCCCAGTAGCCTTCTTTAGCAAGTTTAGTCCTTAAGCTTTTTGGGTGTTGTTTATTTATAAAATGCTCTAGCGCATGGGTCGGCAAATAAGTCTGGCATCGGGCCTAATTTTTTTTCAAGCCGTTATATGGCGGGCCAGCACAAAGTCAAACATTTTCAGCTCATGTGCAAGTTTAGCTCAGTCAGTACTGTGCGGGACTCCCGTTAGGTGGGTTGCAAGGTCAATTCCAATTTACTGCGGGTATTTTTTTCTCCCTTGTTAAACAAATTGAATAAAAGGACACTTTTGCACATGCTCACATAAAGCATGTGCTGCAGTGTGTGTGCGTTCCGGCGTTTGATCCACATTCATAAACCTATGGATACTTATTTTCATTTCCCTGAGGAAATTCAGAGGAATCCAATCACACGTTTACTGACAGCTTTTTCAGAGGTGTGTCAAGCAAGCCAGAGACTTGAGTGTCTTTCAGAACTCTTCAAAGTAAAAGCTCTTAATAAACTCGACATAAAGCTTTGCTGCAAAAGATGTTCTCACGCTTTTATTTTAGAGGCGCAATCTCTTAAGAGGAAGTGATTGTTTGCATAACTGTAGCTGTCATGACTGAGATCTAATTCAGCACCAGCCGTTATAAATTTATTATTTTTCTGCTATCAAAGCAATCTGGCCGCTGGACAGATATTATGGGCCACCTATTGCCAACTACTGCTCTAGCGTTTCCAACTTTTTGTACAAAGATTTGGTAATAACAATGGTCCAAAATGAGAAATGTGAAATGGGATATTGTTTTATTGGAAAACATTAAATGTTCTTGGTGGAAAAACCCCAAACCCCCCCCACCAAATTTGTTTGCAATTTTTTATACATACATTAGTGTTTTACATCCAGATATGAAACAGGGCGTGCTTTGCAAGCACACAAAAAAAAATGTTCACTTCACCTCTGCTGCTACATCTGCATCCTGGGGGAAACACTGCTAGTATATTTTAACCCAGCCCTTCTTGTAACTGTAGCAAATCATTTGGAACAATCTGTGTCAATTTGAACATGGCAGTCAGTCAATAGTCAAGTTTTGTCACAGTCCAGTCAGTGGGGATGTTCTTCTAGAAATGTGTAAATACATACATTTTACATACATTATCACCCTTGGGGCAAATTTTGAAACTGTTAAAATACTCAATATACAATACAATATCATCATTTTGGATTTAATTTTTTTTCGTAAAGGAGCTATATGTAGTTTTTTAAGGCAAATAATCAAATTTTTATGTTCCCACACTCTATTTGTGAACGGGTTGTAACCTCACATAAAAAAATAAACCATTGGTACAGCCACTATGCTGCTTCCTATGTGAAGAAATCTGGTCAAATTTTCTGCAAAATCCATTGGTTTACATAGGCTGTTTCGTTCATGCATGATCCCGAGCCTCCTGCCTACTGATTCTGAACAACAACACCACAGCAGGCAAAGCGAGACGATGAGATCAAGGTAGGGCAAAAACATCTAACTTCGAAAGGCCTCCGTTTTGTTTTGGATATAAAAAACGACCCAGAGTTGGCTTTCATCCTATTGGACAGGTAAACTAACATTACTGCAAATCACATGAAATATATTGTGATTTTGTGTTTTAGTTGGTTCAAGTTAGATAACGTTAGCTTGCCGGCTAACGCTGACCAGTTGCAAATATCATCCTTTGCAAAACTTGAAGCAGAATGGAAAATAATACTAACCAACTGGTCTGCTACACTGACCTGTCATTCCTCCTGAATTGTCACTTAAAGTCTGGAGAGATGAAGGTGAGAATTGCTCCCTGGCTGACACAATGGTCCATATGATCCCTCAGTTAGAGGTCTTTCACATTGCTTCTTATTGACCCCTCTCCACAAACAACCCTCTCCTTCGGCCTATAATCCTCATTCCTTGTCAACTTTTAATCAACAGCAGTTATTTCTCAGTGGCCTTCACTCTCTTTACCTCTGTCAGGTGCTTTTAAACTGAAACAACGGCAGCAGCTCAAAACTGCTGAGCCAAGTGACTTCTTGTTAATGACTGGTGACAGTGGACGTTCAACAGCTGCCTCATAATTGTATTTAGACTGGTCACTACACGGCAGTATCAACTTTATTCTCCAAAACTCAGCTCAGATAACAGACTGCAGGAAAAACAGCAAGCACTTCTACTCCCACAGAGCTGTCTTCCATATTGACAGAATCCTTAGAAAAATGCTAATAATATTCATTGAATGTGGTGATGGTCATTGTATTCAGTGACAGCACAGAACAGAGCAAGCAATACTGGGCTGGAAAATATCCCCTTATCTTGTTGAGAGACAGACAGGCTGAGCGGAAACGGTCGGGCCCGCTAATGCGGTTTGGTGGCAGGCACATGAAATAACTTCTAGGTTCGGTCAATCACACAACCCCTCGGGGAAAACTAGAGGAAAATATTCATCAGGTTTCACATCACTTACGTGAATACACACAGCAAATACACACACACACACACACACACACACACACACACACTGTAGTGCTCACACCATCAGCCCTAGCCTGCCTTTTTCCACATCTATACAGACATGCTCAGGATACATGTATTTCCTTCTGGAAATGCTTTGAAAACAACCCACCAAAGTGGTGACTGCAATTAGCTGTAAATGGAAAACAAAGCATGCCTGGTGCTCAGGTTTCCCATGTGTCAGTGTTTGCCCCTGAAAAAAACAACATGGCAGAATGTTCTCTTCTTTGCTTTGCAGTGATGCGATTTTTGAGCCCAACCTGCACGCCTCTGCACATCCTGAAACGGACCATGAGAGCGTGCACACTGCTAAGCTCTGTGTGAGTTTTTGTTTGGTTTCAGTATCACTGCTGGCCAGCTGACCGGCTGAGGATTAATCATGCAGACAGCGCCTGCTCGGTCACACAGAGGACCAGCGCCGCTCCTGACAAGAACAAAAGACAGAGAGACACAAAGAGGCTGGATTGTGATTATCAGTCCAGTCCCATGTTGCACTGACATCTGTGTGTGTACGAATGTGTGGGTGTATATGTGTTTCTGGACCTGTATGAGAGTGGGTGCTTACAGTTGACACAGTGGCTCTAGTTTGTTGAATCTGACTTGCATCTGAGTGTGGTGTGTGCGTGTGTGTTTGTGTGAGAAATTGTCACATCAATCCTCCTGAAGCAGTGGCAGGTTCAGGAGGAGGTGTCACACCTCCCAGCATGCTTTATGCTTTACTGAACCCAAGGGAAACACACTGAGTCAGGCTGGAAGATTGAAATCTGCCCACCACTCCACTCTCACACAAACACATAATACATTCCCTTATGTCCCAAAAGCAGCGCTGTATGTTTTCCGTATTCCCCAGCAACTGTTCTTTCATACATTCAAACGTCAAAAAACGTGAGAATAGCTATTCATTTGTTTTGTATAATCTACAATGGATTTTTTTCTTTTTAAGTGCATTTACTTTTGAGAGACAGAAAAGCCATCTCTGTGTCTCTTCATATCAACTATAAAGCTATGCTAATGAGATTGGGGAATCTTTTCAGATGTTGAAGGTTGGAGAAAACAAGGAGACAATAATCACAGCAGCAAGTGCAGTTTGAGAGAGGAGGAAGGCCTGCTATGTAATAATGTATGATTCAAAGCTATTTTAAGATTGCGGATCGCTAAACCTAGATTTCTTTGGGGAAATCACATTGCTCAGTGGAAACTGTGCCAAGCAGGAACACAGTCAGTGCCTGGGTTTGGCAATGAGGCTGACTCCGGCTCAGCGTTATACCTAGACAAAGTGGGAGAACATGTATCTGTTGAGATTTGGCGTCATTACATTGTGTCTGTTCTGTGTGCACTGCTTCAAAATAGTGAATGCCAAGGCAACACTATGCAGTGTTAGATCCCGAGTTACCCCTGTTCAGGAGGTACTGGACCAGCTCTCCGTCGTAAAGGGTCCGATCCTCTAGGCCTATGGGTATTACCCTATTAGGTATAACTGAGGACTGTTTAAGCTGGTGTCGAAGAGATTCGCCTAGCTTCTCACTGTCTTCTTCCGAACGCCTACCCTGCTTACTCTGAAATGGCACCTGACTGAATAGCCCTAGAGCCAAATACCACCCCAGCCACGCCCGTTAACGACAGCTCTCTTCTCATTGATCAGTGCACTTGGTATGGTCGCCAGGTTGGTATTTAGTGGCCAGGAAAATAGGCCCCAAGGATAAGTTAATTTCAGTGGCTAGAGCAACCTATAAGAACCTCAAAGATGTTAAACACTTTACCTAACTGATTACTACCTTAGTGAGGAAATAACTTCAATGTCGACTATCATTCTTTATTACATAAAGTTAGCAAGGGCAAGCATACAACTAAAATTGGTTAAAATTGAGTAAAAATGATAAAACTGTTAAAATTCAAAACCTGATACGAATAGCTGAGCTTGAGTGTTTTTGGTTATCTTCTTTTTGGAGAGTAAGGGAGGGGAAGGAGCTGTCCCGGCCGGTGAAATCCTTCCTCCGCTGCTGGGCTGA